>NC_061509.1:82091809-82329108 GCF_022539505.1 Lolium rigidum | reverse complement strand
CTTTATATAGGCGAAGAGGCGGCGTCGGAAGGTCGAAGGGGCGACGACACCATAGGGCCGCGCGGCCGGGGGTGGGCCGCGCCACCCTATCATCCGGGGGCCCCGTGGCCCCCTCCGGCGGCTCTCGGGTGTTCCGGATGCTTCCGGGCAAAATAGGAACCCGGGCGTTGATTTCGTCCAATTCCGAGAATATTTCGTTACTAGGATTTCGAAACCAAAAACAGCAGAAAACAGAACCGGCACTTCGGCATCTTGTTAATAGGTTAGTTCCGGAAAATGCACGAATATGACATAAAGTGTGCATAAAACATGTAGATATCATCAATAATGTGGCATGGAACATAAGAAATTATCGATACGTCGGAGACGTATCAGCATCCCCAAGCTTAGTTTCGCTCGTCCCGAGCAGTAAACGATAACACGGATAATTTCTGGAGTGACATGCCATCATAAACTTGATCATATTGTAAACATATGTAATGAATGCAGCGATCAAAACAATGGTAATGACATGAGTAAACAACTCGAATCATAAAGCAATGACTTTTCATGAATAACACTTTCAAGACAGGCATCAATAAGTCTTGCATAAGAGTTAACTCATAAAGCAATAATTTAAAGTAAAGACATTGAAGCAACACAATGGAAGATTAAGTTTCAGCGGTTGCTTTCAACTTGTAACATGTATATCTCATGGATAATTGTCAACATAGAGTAATATAACAAATGCAATATGCAAGTATGTAGGAATCAATGCACAGTTCACACAAGTGTTTGCTTCTTGAGGTGGAGAGAGATAGGTGAACCGACTCAACATAAAAGTAAAAAGAATGGTCCTTCAAAGAGGAAAGCATCGATTGCTATATTTGTGCTAGAGATTTTATTTTGAAAACATGAAACACTTTTGTCAACGGTAGTAATAAAGCATATGAGTTATGTAAATTATATCTTACAAGTTGCAAGCCTCATGCATAATATACTAATAGTGCCCGCACCTTGTCCTAATTAGCTTGGACTACCGGATCATCGCAATACACATGTTTTAACCAAGTGTCACAATGGGGTACCTCCATGCCGCCTGTACAAAGGTCTAAGGAGAAAGCTCGCATTTTGGATTTCTCGCTTTTGATTATTCTCAACTTAGACATCCATACCGGGACAACATGGACAACAGATAATGGACTCCTCTTTAATGCATAAGCATGTGGCAACAATTATTATTCTCATATGAGATTGAGGATATATGTCCAAAACTGAAACTTCCACCATGAATCATGGCTTTCGTTAGCGGCCCAATGTTCTTCTCTAACAATATGCATGCTCCAACCATTAAGGTGGTAGATCTCTCTTACTTCGGACAAGACGGACATGCATAGCAACTCACATGATATTCAACAAAGAATAGTTGATGGCGTCCCCGAAACATGGTTATCGCACAACAAGCAACTTAATAAGAGATAAAGTGCATAAGTACATATTCAATACCACAATAGTTTTTAAGCTATTTGTCCCATGAGCTATATATTGCAAAGGCGAATGATGGAATTTTAAAGGTAGCACTCAAGCAATTTACTTTGGAATGGCGGATAAATACCATGTAGTAGGTAGGTATGGTGGACACAAATGGCATAGTGGTTGGCTCAAGGATTTTGGATGCATGAGAAGTATTCCCTCTCGATACAAGGTTTAGGCTAGCAAGGTTATTTGAAACAAACACAAGGATGAACGGTGCAGCAAAACTCACATAAAAGACATATTGTAAACATTATAAGACTCTACACCGTCTTCCTTGTTGTTCAAAACTCAATACTAGAAATTATCTAGACCTTAGAGAGACCAATTATGCAAACCAAATTTTAGCAAGCTCTATGTATTTCTTCATTAATGGGTACAAAGTATATTATGCAAGAGCTTAAACATGAGCACAACAATTGCCAAGTATCAAATTATTCAAGACATTTTAGCAATTTACTACATGTATCATTTTCCAATTCCAACCATATAACAAATTAACGAAGAAGAAACTTCGCCATGAATACTATGAGTAAAGCCTAAGGACATACTTGTCCATATGCTACAGCGGAGCGTGTCTCTCTCCCACAAAGTGAATGCTAGGATCCATTTTATTCAAGCAAAACAAAAACAAAAAACAAACTGACGCTCCAAGCAAAGCACATAAGATGTGGCCGAATAAAAATATAGTTTCAAGAGAAGGAACCTGATAATTTGTCGATGAAGAAGGGGATGCCTTGGGCATCCCCAAGCTTAGATGCTTGAGTCTTCTTGAAATATGCGAGGGTGAACCACCGGGGCATCCCCAAGCTTAGAGCTTTCACTCTTCTTGATCATAGTATATCATCCTCCTCTCTTGACCCTTGAAAACTTCCTCCACACCAAACTCGAAACAACTCATTAGAGGGTTAGTGCACAATAAAAACTAACATGTTCAGAGGTGACACAATCATTCTTAACACTTCTGGACATTGCATAAAGCTACTGGACATTAATGGAACAAAGAAATTCATCCACCATAGCAAAAGAGGCAATGCGAAATAAAAGGCAGAATCTGTCAAAACAGAACAGTCCGTAAAGATGGATTTTATTGAGGCACCAGACTTGCTCAAATGAAAATGCCCAAATTGAATGAAAGTTGCGTACATATCTTAGGATCACGCACGTAAATTGGCTTAATTTTCTGATCTACCTACAAGGAGGCAGGTCGAAATTCGTGACAGCAAAGAAATCTGTAACTGCGCAGTAATCCAAATCTAGTATTCACTTTACTATCAAAGACTTTACTTGGCACAACAAAACACAAAACTAAGATAAGGAGAGGTTGCTACAGTAGTAAACAACTTCCAAGACACAAATATAAAACAAAGTACTGTAGCAAAATAACACATGGGTTATCTCCCAAGAAGTTCTTTCTTTATAGCCATTAAGATGGGCTCAGCAGTTTTAATGATGCACTCGCAAGAAATAGTATTTGAAGCAAAAGAGAGCATCAAGAGGCAAATTCAAAACACATTTAAGTCTAACATGCTTCCTATGAAAATGAATCTTGTAAATAAACAAGTTCATGAGGAGCAAAGTGACAAGCATAGGAAGATAAAACAAGTGTAGCTTCAAAAATTTCAGCACATAGAGAGGCATTTTAGTAACATGAAAATTTCTACAACCATATTTTCCTCTCTCATAATAACTTTCAGTAGCATCATGAGCAAACTCAACAATATAACCATCACATAAAGCATTCTTATCATGAGTCTCATGCATAAAATTATTACTCTCCACATAAGCATAATCAATTTTATTAGTAATAGTGGGAGCAAATTCAACAAAGTAGCTATCATTATTATTCTCATCATCAAATATAGGAGGCATATTGTAATCATAATCAAATTTATCCTCCATAACAGGCGGTACTAAAAGACTACTATCATTATAATCATCATATATGGGAGGCAAAGTATCATCAAAGTAAATTTTCTCCTCAATGCTTGGGGGACTAAAAAGATCATGCTCATCAAAACCAGCTTCCCCAAGCTTAGAATTTTCCATATCATTAGCAACAATGGTATTCAAAGTGTTCATGCTAATATGTTCCATGGGTTTTTTAATTTTCGTATCAAACCATCCATGTCTTAAATCAGGAAATTGAATAAGAAGCTCATTGTCGTCCATTATGCCAAACTAGTGTAAACAAGAAACAAAAAGATGCAATTGCAGGATCTAAAGGAAATAGCTTCGAGTACTTACAACGGCTAAAATAGCTTAGTAGCCGAGATCCGGAGTGTGAGTACCTTTTACCTTTCCTCCCCGGCAACGGCGCCAGAAAATAGCTTGATGTCTACGGGTGCTTCTATTCTTGTAGACAGTGTTGGGCCTCCAAGAGCGAGAGGTTTGTAGAACAGCAGCAATTTTCCCTTAAGTGGATCACCCAAGGTTTATCGAACTCGGGGAGGAAGAGGTCAAAGATATCCCTCTCATGCAACCCCGCAACCACAAAGCAAGAAGTCTCTTGTGTCCCCAACACACCTAATAGGTGCACTAGTTCGGCGAAGAGATAGTGAAATACAAGTGGTATAAATAAGTATGAGCAAGTGGTAACGCAGCAGTAGTAACGCATAAGAAACGAGTAAACAAGCAACGATAGCAGTATTTAGGAACAAGGCCTAGGGATTACACTTTCACTAGTGGACACTCTCAACATTGATCACATAACGAGAATAGATAAATGCATACTCTACACTCTCTTGTTGGATGATGAACACATTGCGTAGGATTACACGAACCCTCAATGCCGGAGTTAACAAGCTCCACAATATTCAATGTTCATATTTAAATAACCTTAGAGTGCATGACAGATCAACACAACTAAACCAAGTACTAACATAGCATGCACACTGTCACCTTCACACTATGTAGGAGGAATAGATCACATCAATACCATCATAGCAATAGTTAACTTCATAATCTACAAGAGATCATAATCATAGCCTACGCCAAGTACTAACACGGATGCACACACCGTCACCATTACACCGTGCAGGGAGGAATAAAACTACTTTAATAACATCACTAGAGTAGCACATAGATAAATTGTGATACAAAACACATTGCAATCATAAAGAGATATAAATAAGCACTTCACTACGCCATTCATAACGGTGAATAAGTATTCTGTGAAATATAGCCTAAGAGACCCACACGGTGCACACACTAGTCACCTTTACACACGTGGGACAAGGAGTCTCCGGAGATCACATAAGTAAAACCCACTTGACTAGCATAATGACATCTAGATTACAAGCATCATCATATGAATCTCAATCATGTAAGGCAGCTCATGAGATTATTGTATTGAAGCACATAGGAGAGAGATTAACCACATAGCTACCGGTACAGCCCCGAGCCTCGATGGAGAACTACTCCCTCCTCATGGGAGACAGCAGCGTTGATGAAGATGGCGGTGGTGTCGATGGAGAAGCCTTCCGGGGGCACTTCCCCGTCCGGCGGCATGCCGGAACGGAGACTCCTGTCCCCCGGATCTTGGCTTCGCGATGGCGGCGGCTGCGGAAGGTTTCTCGTACCGTGGCTTTTTCGTATCGAGGTTTTAGGTCCGGGACCTTTATATAGGCGAAGAGGCGGCGTCAGAAGGTCGAAGGGGCGACGACACCATAGGGCCGCGCGGCCAGGGGGTGGGCCGCGCCACCCTATCATCTGGGGGCCCTGTGGCCCCCCTCTGGCGGCTCTCGGGTGTTCTGGATGCTTCCGGGCAAAATAGGAACCTGGGCGTTGATTTCGTCCAATTCCGAGAATATTTCGTTACTAGGATTTCTGAAACCAAAAACAACAGAAAACAGGAACCAGCACTTTGGCATCTTATTAATAGGTTAGTTCCAGAAAATGCACGAATATGACATAAAGTGTGCATAAAACATGTAGATATCATCAATAATGTGGCATGGAACATAAGAAATTATCGATACGTCGGAGACGTATCAGCATCCCCAAGCTTAGATGCTTGAGTCTTCTTAAAATATGCAGGGATGAACCACGGGGGCATCCCCAATCTTAGACTTTTCACTCTTCTTGATCATATTGTATCATCCTCCTCTCTTGACCCTTGAAAACTTCCTCCACACCAAACTCAAAACAAACTCATTAGAGGGTTAGTGCATAATTGAAAATTCATATATTCAGAGGTGACATAATCATTCTTAACACTTCTGGACATTGCACAAAGCTACTGAAAGTTAGTGGAACAAAGAAATCCATCAAACATAGTAAAACAGGCAATGCGAAATAAAAGGCAGAATCTGTCAAAACAGAACAGTCTGTAAAGAAGAATTTTTCAGGGGCACTTAACTTGCTCAGATGAAAATGCTCAAATTGAATGAAAGTTGCGTACATATCTGAGGATCACCCACGTAAATTGGCATATTTTTCTAAATTTTCTACAGCAGGGGCTGCTCAATTTCGTGACAGCAAGAAATCTGTTTCTGCGCAGTAATCCAAATCTAGTATTGACTTTACTATCAAAGACTTTACTTGGCACAACAATGCAATAAAATAAAGATAAGGAGAGGTTGCTACAATAGTAAAAACTTCCAAGACTCAAATATAAAACAAAAGTGCAGAAGTAAAATAATGGGTTGTCTCCCATAAACGCTTTTCTTTAACGCCTTTAAGCTAGGCGCAGAAAGTGTGAATCAAGTGTTATCAAGAGATGAAGCATCAACAGAGGGGTTTGGAGTTTTCTCAACGATGCATTGTATCTTATCTATGTAAGTTTCAGAGGCTCTTTTTTCATTACTCTTAGGCTTGCTATTCTCATCAAACAAAATTTCAGGAACAAGCCAACCATAGTTATTTTCTAGAGCTTCATGCATTCCTAGGAGCTTGCAAGGTATTGATGTCTTAATCTCCCCTTCACAATTAACTTTATTAGTGTACTTTAATCTATCTTTTTCCATTTTTTCAAGGGTACTAGCAAAGTTGGTATAAGAGCCAAGCATCTTATATTTAATAAAGACTTTTCTAGCCTCTCTTGCTACACCACCAAATTCTTTAAGAAGGGTTTCTAAGACAAAATCTTTCTTTTCTCCTTCCTCCATATCACAGAGTGTAAGAAACATATGTTGAATTATAGGATTGAGATAAACAAATTTAGTTTCCAACATGTGTACTAAAGAAGCAAGCAGCAATTTCATAAGTAGGAGCAAGTTCTACCAAGTGTCTATCTTCAAAATCTTCAGTCTGTACTAACATGAGTGAAAAAATCTTCTATATTATCTCTTCCAATTATAGACCATCGTCCCACCGGTATGTCTTTTAGAGTGTACTTAGGAGGAAACATGATGAAATAAACAAAAGGTAAATAAAGTAAATGCAAGTAACTAATTTTTTTGTGTTTTCAATATAGAGAACAAGACAGTAAATAAAGTAAAACTAGCAACTAATTTTTTTGTGTTTTTGATATAAGAGCAAACAAAGCAGTAAATAAATTAAAGTAAAGCAAGACAAAAACAGAGTAAAGAGATTGAATGTGGGAGACTCCCCTTGCAGCGTGTCTTGATCTCCCCGGCAACGGCGCCAGAAAACTGTCTTGATGGCGTGTAAGACACACGTCCGTTGGGAACCCCAAGAGGAAGGTGTGATGTGTACAGCGACAAGTTTCCCCCAGTAAGAAACCAAGGTTATCGAACCAGTAGGAGTCAAGGAACACGTGAAGGTTGTTGGTGGCGGAGTGTAGTGCAGCGCAACACCAGGGATTCCGGCGCCAACGTGGAACCTGCACAACACAATCAAAGTACTTTGCCCCAACGTAACAGTGAGGTTGTCAATCTCACCGGCTTGCTGTAAACAAAGGATTAGATGTATAGTATGGATGATGTTTGTTTGCGAAGAACAGTAAAGAACAGAGTTTGCAGTAGATTGTATTTCGGATGTAAAGATTGGACCGGGGTCCACAGTTCACTAGTGGTGTCTCTCCGATAAGATAAATGCATGTTGGGTGAACAAATTACAGTTGGGCAATTGACAAATAAAGAAGGCATAACAATGCACATACATATATCATGATGAGTACTATGAGATTTAATCAGGGCATTACAACAAAGTACATAGACCGCTATCCAGCATGCATCTATGCCTAAAAAGTCCACCTTCAGTTTATCATCCGAACCCCTTCCAGTATTAATTTGCAAACAACAGAAAATTGCATTAAGTATGGTGCGTAATGTAATCAACACAAATATCCTTAGACAAAGCATCGATGTTTTATCCCTAGTGGCAACAACACATCCACAACCTTAGAACTTTCGTCACATCGTCCCGCATTCAATGGAGGCATGAACCCACTATCGAGCATAAATACTCCCTCTTGGAGTCACAAGTATCAACTTGGCCGGAGCCTCTACTAGCAACGGAGAGCATGCAAGAACATAAACAACATATATGATAGATTGATAATCAACTTGACATAGTATTCAATATTCATCGGATCCCAACAAACACAACATGTAGCATTACAAATAGATGATCTTGATCATGATAGGCAGCTCACAAGATCTAACATGATAGCACAATGAGGAGAAGACAACCATCTAGCTACTGCTATGGACCCATAGTCCAGGGGTGAACTACTCACACATCGATCCGGAGGCGACCATGGCGATGAAGAGCCCTCCGAGAGATGATTCCCCTCTCCGGCAGGGTGCCGGAGGCGATCTCCTGAATCCCCCGAGATGGGATTGGCGGTGGCGGCGTCTCTGGAAGGTTTTCCGTATCGTGGCTCTCGGTACTGGGGTTTTCGCGATTAAGGCTTTAAGTAGGCGGAAGGGTAGGTTTAGGGGCGGCACGAGGGCCCCACACAACAGGGCGGCGCAGGCCCTAGCCTAGCCGCGCGGCCCTGTCGTGGCAGCGCCTCGTCGCCCCACTTCGTAATCCTTTCGGTCTTCCGGAAGCTTCGTGGAAAAATAAGACCCTAGGCGTTGATTTCGTCCAATTCCGAGAATATTTCCTTTGTAGGATTTCTGAAACCAAAAACATCAGAAAACAGCAATTGGCTCTTCGGCATCTCGTCAATAGTTTAGTGCCGGAAAATGCATAATAATGACATAAAATGTATATAAAACATGTGAGTATCATCATAAAAGTAGCATGAAACATAAGAAATTATAGATACGTTTGAGACGTATCAATGATCTTGATCATGATAGGCAGCTCACAAGATCTAAACATGATATCACAAGAGGAGAAGACAACCATCTAGGTACTGCTATGGACCCATTGTCCAAGGATGAACTACTCACGCATCAGTCCGAAGGCGAGCATGGTGATGTAGAGCCCTCCGGTGATGATTCCCCTCTCCGGCAGGGTGCCGGAGGCGATCTCTAGAACCTCCCGAGATGAGGTTGACGGCGGCGGCGTCTCAGTATGTTTTCTCGTATCGTGGCTCTCGGTACTAGGGTTTTCGCGATGGAGAGATTATATAGGCGAAGAGGCAGAGTCGGGGGACGCTCGAGGGGCCCACCCCATAAGGCGGCGCGGCCAGGGGTGGGACCGCGCCCCCCTATGGTGTGGCCGCCTCGTCGCCCCTCTTCGTCTCCTCTTCGGACTTCTGGAAGGCTCCGTGGAAAATAAGACCGTGGGCTTTTGTTTCATCCAATTCCGAGAATATTTCCTGTGTAGGATTTCTTAAACCAAAAACAGCAGAAAACAGGAACTAGCGCTTCGGCATCTTGTTAATAGGTTAGTGCCGGAAAATGCATCAAAATGATATAAAGTGTATATAAAACATGTGAGTATTGTCATAAAACTAGCATGGAACATAAGAAATTATAGATACGTTTGAGACGTGTCAAGCATCCCCAAGCTTAGTTCCTACTCGCCCTCGAGTAGGTAAACGATAACAAGGATAATTTCTGAAGTGACATGCTACTATCATAATCTTGATCAATACTATTGTAAAGCATATGAGATGAATGAAGTGATTCAAAGCAATGGTAAAGATAATGACTAAACAACTGAATCATATAGCAAAGACTTTTCATGAATAGTACTTTCAAGACAAGCATCAACAAGTCTTGCATAAGAGTTAACTCATAAAGCAATAGATTCTTAATAGAAGGTTTTGAAGCAACACAAAGGAAGATTTAAGTTTCAGCAGTTGCTTTCAACTTTCAACATGTATATCTCATGGATAATTGTCAACACAAAGTAATATGATGAATGCAAATAAGCAAGTATGTAAGAATCAATGCACACTGTTGACACAAGTGTTTGCTTCTAAGATGGAAAGAAGTAGGTAAACTGACTCAACATAAAGTAAAAGAAAGGCCCTTCGCAGAGGGAAGCAGGGATTACTCATGTGTTAGAGCTTTTTATTTTGAAAACATGGAAACAATTTTGTCAACGGTAGTAATAATTCATATGTGTTATGCATAAAACCTCCTATAAGTTGCAAGCCTCATGCATCGAATACCAATAGTGCTCGCACCTTGTCCTAATTAGCTCGGATTTCCATGGATTATCATTGCATTACATATGTTTCAACCAAGTGTCACAAAGGGGTACCTCTATGCCACCTGTACAAAGGTCCAAGGAGATAGATCGCATTTGATTTCTCGATTTTGATAGATCTCAACTTGAGGACATCCATACTTGGGACAACATAGAAAACAGTATAATGGACTCCTCTTTAATGCTTAAAGCATTCAACAACAGATAACATTCTCATAAGAGATTTGAGGATTAATGTCCAAGCTGAAACTTCCACCATGATACATGGCTTTGGTTGGCGGCCCAATGTTCTTCTCTAACAATATGCATACTCAAACCATTTAATCATGACAAATCACCCTTACTTCAGACAAGACGAACATGCATAGTGATGTATACACACGCTTCTATTCCTATAGACAGTGTTGGGCCTCCAAGAGCAGAGGTTTGTAGAACAGCAGCAAGTTTCCCTTAAGTGAATCACCCAAGGTTTATCGAACTCAGGGAGGTAGAGGTCAAAGATATCCCTCTCAAGCAACCCCGCAATTAAGATACAAGAAGTCTCTTGTGTCCCCAACACACCTAATACACTTGTCGGATGTATAGGTGCACTAGTTCGGCGAAGAGATAGTGAAATACAAGTAATATGGATGATTGTAAGTAGTAATTGCAATCTGAAATAAAAATGGCAGCAAGCAAACATGTAACGAACTTGTTGGAAATGGTGTTTCAATGCTTAGAAACGAGGTCTAGGGATCATACTTTCACTAATGGACACTCTCAACAATGATCACATAAATAAATAACTTCTCTTCACTTGTGCTACTTGGAATTACTCTCCTATTGGAATCACTAATCATGTAGTGGCTACAAAAGCTCCGCTCAAAGTTCATCAAGTACTTGACAAACACCACTCATAGAGATATCCTCATCAAATCATAATCCAAGACAATACCGTTGCAATTTAGACCGAGTACTAACATAGCATACGCACTGTCAACAATAGCTGAAAAGGGGAATAGATCACTTCAATACTATCATAGTAATAGTTAACTTCATAATCCACAAGAGATTACAATCATAACCTATGCCAAGTACTACATGATGCACACACTGTCAACTTTACATCATGGAGGAGGAATAGACTACTTTAATAACATCACTAGAGTAGCACATAGATTAATAGTGATACAAAGCTCATGATCACATAAAGATCACACCATGGGAGAGAGAGATGAACCACATAGCTACCGGTAGAGCCCTTAGCCTCGGGGGAGAACTACTCCCTCCTCATCATGGGAGACAACAACGACGATGAAGATGGCGGTGGTGTTGATGGAGATGACTCCGGGGGAAATTCCCCGTCCCGCGGCATGCTCGGAACGAGACTTCGTCCCCGAAACTTGTCTTCGCGATGGCGGCGGCTACAGAACTCTTCGTGGAATATCGTCGATTGTTTTAGGGTTTTCACATCTGGGAGCATATATAGGCGAAGGGGCAGAGTCGGTGGAGTCCCGAGGTGGGGTCCCCACCTGGTGGCGCGACCAAGGGGTGGCCCGCGCCCCCCTATGGTGTGGGCTCCTCGTGGCCCCCCTTCGTCTCTCCTTCGAACTCCGTGAAGCCCCTGGAAAAATAGGAACATGGCCTTTTGTTTCGTCCAATTCCGAGAATATTTCCTTTGTAGGATTTCTGAAACCAATAATAGCAGAAAATAGGAACTGGCGCTTCGGCATCTTGTTAATAGGTTAGTTCCGGAAAATGCATCAAAATGATATAAAGTATGAATAAAACATGTAGGTATTGTCATAAAACTAGCATGGAACATAAGAAATTATAGATACGTTTGAGACGTATCAAGCATCCCTAAGCTTAGTTCCTACTCGCCCTCGAGTAGGTAAACGATAACAAGGATAATTTCTGAAGTGACATGCTACCAACATAATCTTGATCAATACTATTGTAAAGCATATGAGATAAATGAAGTGATTCAAAGCAATGGTAAAGATAATGACTAAACAACTGAATCATATAGCAAAGACTTTTCATGAATAGTACTTTCAAGACAAGCATCAACAAGTCTTGCATAAGAGTTAACTCATAAAGCAATAGATTCTTAATAGAAGGTTTTGAAGCAACACAAAGGAAGATTTAAGTTTCAGCAGTTGCTTTCAACTTTCAACATGTATATCTCATGGATAATTGTCAACACAAAGTAATATGATGAGTGCAAATAAGCAAGTATTAAGAATCAATGCACACAGTTGACACAAGTGTTTGCTTCTAAGATAGAAAGAAAGAGGTAAACTGACTCAACATAAAGTAAAAGAAAGGCCCTTCGTAGAGGGAAGGATGGATTACTCTTGTGCTAGAGCTTTTTATTTTGGAAACATAGAAACAATTTTGTCAACGGTAGTAATAATTCATATGTGTTATGTAAAACATCCTATAAGTTGCAAGCCTCATTCATCGAATACCAATAGTGCTCGCACCTTGTCCTAATTAGCTCGGATTTCCATGGATTATCATTGCATTACATATGTTTCAACCAAGTGTCACAAAGGGGTACCTCTATGTCACTCGTACAAAGGTCGAAGGAGATAGATCGCATTTGATTTCTCGATTTTGATAGATCTCAACTTAAGGACATCCATACCGGGACAACATAGAAAACAGATAATGGACTCCTCTTTAATGCTTAAGCATTCAACAACATATAATATTCTCATAAGAGATTGAGGATTAATGTCCAAACTCGAAACTTCCACCATGATACATGGCTTTAGTTGGCGGCCCAATGTTCTTCTCTAACAATATGCATACTCAAACCATTTAATCATGATAAATCACCCTTACTTCGGACAAGACGAACATGCATAGCAACTCACATGATATTCAACAAAGGTGTAATAGTTGATGGCGTCCCCAGAAACATGGTTACCGCTCAACAAGCAACTTGTAAGAAATAAGATACATAAGCAACATATTCAATACCACAATAGTTTTTTAAGCTATTTTCCCATGAGCTATGTATTGTAAAGACAAGGAATGAAATTTTAAAGGTAGCATGCAAGAAATTTACTTGGAATGGCAGAGAAATACCACATAGTAGGTAGTTATGGTGGACACAAATGGCATAAGTTTTGGCTCAAGGTTTTGGATGCACGAGAAGCATTCCCTCTCAGTACAAGGCTTTGGCTAGCAAGGTTGTTTGAAGCAAACACAAGTATGAACCGGTACAACAAAACTTACATAAGAACATATTGCAAGCATTATAAGACTCTACACTCGTCTCCTTGTTGTTCAAACACTTTTACCGTAAAATATCTAGACTTTTAGAGAGACCAATCATGCAAACCAAATTTCAACAAGCTCTATGGTAGTTCTCCACTAATAGGTTTAAACTACATGATGCAAGAGCTTAAACATGATCTATTTGAGAGCTCAAAACAATTGCCAAGTATCAAATTATTCAAGACAATATAACAATTACCACATGGAGCATTTTCTGTTTCCAACCAAATAGCAATAAATGCAGCAGCTTTTAACTTTAGCCATGAACATTAAAAGTAAAACTAAGAACACAAGTGTTCATATGAAAAAGCGGAGCGTGTCTCTCTCCCACACATGGATTGCTAGGATCTGAATTTATTCAAACACAAACAAAAATAAAAGCACACAAGACGCTCCAAGTAAAGCACATAAGATGTGACGGAATAAAAATATAGTTTCACTAGAGGTGACCTGATAAGTTGTCGATGAAGAAGGGGATGCCTTGGGCATCCCCAAGCTTAGATGCTTGAGTCTTCATGAAATATGCAGGGATGAACCACGGGGGCATCCCCAAGCTTAGACTTTTCACTCTTTTGATCATGTTATATCATCCTCCTCTCTTGACCCTTGAAAACTTCCTCCACACCAAACTCAAAACAAACTCATTAGAGGGTTACCCAGGATGAGAATGGATCAGTTATTAAATCTTGGATGGAAATTTCTTTTACCTATTTCCTTGGGCAATCTCTTATTAACAACTTATTTCCAACTTGTTTCAATATAAAGAAAATAATACAATAACAGTAAGAATATTTTCAACACAAAGGCTCTGTCAAACAAGAGAAAGAAACATATCTTTTTCATAGATATAGAATGAATATGTTCCCCATGATAACTGGGTTCATGAGTTATGGTCAACAAACATTACGTGCTACAAGGTACATTGGTCAAAGTTTCATAACTACCTTATCCCACACAAATCGTTTACCTATAACGATTCATTACCCTTATGAAAAATCAATTACACCGGAACGTTTCCGGGGGCGAATCCACTTTGAATTTGATAAATGTATTGCTTGTGAAGTATGTGTTCGGGTATGTCAGTGCATAATCAAAAATTCACATGTTCAGAGAGGACACAATAATTCCCAACACTTTTGGACATTACCCAAAGCTACTGAAAGTTAATGGAGCAAAGAAATCCACTCAACACAGTAAAAGAGGCAATGTGAAATAAAAGGCAGAATCTGTCAAAACAGAACATTCCGTAAAGACGAATTTTTTAGAGGAACTTAACATGCTCAGATGAAGAAGCTCAAATTGAATGAAAGTTGCGTACATATCTGAGGAACACGCATGAATTTTGGCAGAATTTTTAGAGTCTCCTACAGAGAGATCTACTCAAATTCGTGACAGCTAAAAATCTGTTCCTGCGCAGTAAATCCAAATCTAGTATCAACTTTACTATCAAAGACTTTACTTGGCACAACAATGCAATAAAATAAAGATAAGGAGAGGTTGCTACAGTAGTAACAACTTCCAAGACACAACAAAACAAGTAGCAAAATAAAAACATGGGTTATCTCCCAAGAAGTGCTTTCTTTATAGCCATTAAGATGGGCTCGATAATTTTAATGATGCTCTCGCAAGAAATAAGAGTTGAAGCAAAAGAGAGCATCAAAACCAAATAAGAAACACTTTTAAGTCTAACCCACTTCCTATGAAAAAGAATCTTGTAAATAAACAAGTCATGTAAGCATAACGCAATAAGCATAGAAAGGCAACACAAGCGCAACTTCAAGATTCTCAACATAAAGAGGGGAAACTTAATATTATTAGGATGCATATAACCATGTTTCCCTCTCTCATAATAACTTTCAGTAGCATCATGAACAAACTCAACAATATAACTATCACATGAAACATTCTTACCATGAGCTACATGCATAAAATTATTACTCTCCACATAAGCATAGTCATTACTATTAATTGTAGTGGGAGCAAATTCAATAAAATAGCTATCATTATTATTCTCATCACCATAATCATCATATATCGGAGGCATATTGTAATCATAATTAATTTTCTCCTCAATAGTAGGTGGACTGAAAATATGATAGTCATCATTGTAATCATCATATATAGGAGGTAAAGTATCACCAAAGTAAATTTTCTCCTCCATGCTTGGGGGACTAAAAATATCATGCTCATCAAAACCAACTTCCCCAAGCTTAGAACTTTCTATATCATTATGGAAAGAAACATGAATAGTGCTAATACTATGGCAATTATTAATATCATCATTTTCAGAATTAGTGTCCCAAAGATCTTCAATATCAAAGGTAGTGTGCTCTCCCAAATCATGATCACTAATATAGGTAAAGGGCATAGGAAGATCATTGTACTCAGATTCATTATCATAATAATCATTAGGAGCAACATACTTACGGTTACCTATCGTTATCTCATACACGCAGGCATATGCCATTACCTCTTTCTTTTTATTCCCCCTCTTCTTCTTCTTCTTCTTCTTCTTCGTTCCCTTCTTCTTATTCTTCTTCTCCTTCTCCTCGTTCCCTTCTTTAGGAGGGAGAGGCTTGAAGGGAGGCTTCTCCACATAACCTGATTTATTTCCAGAAACAATAGAAGAAACTTGGGAGGATTCCTCCTTTTCATTAATAAATTCGAAACACACAACGGTCCTATCATATTTTGGCAAAGTGTCATCTTCTAAAATATTTTGTATGTAAGTATTTGTGTAGAAATTATCAATGCAATAAGAAAGACACCCATGCAGGACACTATTAATATCAAGAGCACTCATATCCACCAAAGAAGTTTTTCTCAATAACTCTTCACACTCCAAAAATAATGTAAGTTCATCATGCTGATTAGGAGTGATTTCATCATCACAATACAAATTTGCAGCACTCATGAGGTTCGAATTATCAATGGAGGAGCATTTAAAATTAAAATGACCCACTCTATGGCAAAGTTCACAAATAAAAGGATAGAGGGCACAAACTTTTTCACCAAGATCATCTAGAGCCCTAGACCACTTTCTAGTTTTTTCATTCCTGTGATGGATACAATATTCTTCTTCAATTTTATTGTTTTCACAAGGTCTATGAACTCCACAAAAATTAACATGCTTATAGGAAATATCATTTTCAGAAGTTTGAGCATGTTCATTGCAATCATTAATAACAGTTTCATTTTCCATGCAAGTGTCTTTAAAAGGTTCATGATACATGTACCAATTTTCTTTAGGAACATTAATATGAGAAGCAAAGGGTCTATAGCAATTGACCATAATTTGAGGATCAAGACCATATTTAGCACTAAGCTCTTGAAAATCAGCAGTTTGAGCGAAAGACTTAATGCAATCATACTCGTAGTTCATACCTGATTCTTTACCTTTGTCGTTCTCCCAATCTTCAGTATTCTCCTGAATGCGATCAAGAAGGTCCCATTTAAACTCTTCTTTGTTGCGCGTGAATGATCCAGAACAAGTAGTATCCAGCAAGGTTTTATCTTGAAAAGAAAGTCTTGCATATAAATTATCAATAATAACATTACGGGGGAGCTCATGAATGGGACATTTGAGCATTAGTGACTTCAATCTCCCCCATGCTTGGGAAATACTCTCTCCATCACGAGGATAAAAGTTATAAATGTAATTCCTATCAACATGCACTTCATGAGGAGGATAAAATTTAGAATAAAAGAGAGGTACAATTTCCTCCCAACCAATAGATCGACCATTCTACAGCATCTTATACCATTCTGCAGCTCTGCCCTTCAGAGATATAGAGAATAACTTCCTCTTATCTTGGTCCTTTGAAATACCTGCATTCTCGAACAACTCGCACAATTCATGTATAAAGAGTAAATGATCACTAGGATGGACAGTCCCATCTCCAAAATAGCAATTGTTCATAGCAAGTTCAACAATTTTCATAGGTATCTTGAAAGGAATACTTTCAGCAGGTGGATTTAAAATATCACAAGCATCATTAGAGTTATCGCATATGGGAGATAAAGTATTATCAGAGCAAATTTTCTCCCCTAAAGCTAGGAAGCTAAAAATATCATAAAAACTAGCTTCCCCAAGCTTAGACTTTTCCATAGCATTAGCAGTAATTTCGTTCATACTAATAACATTGCTACTATGCAAATAAGGTTCCATAGGTTTTTTAATTTTCGCATCAAACAATTCATGTCTTAACTCAGGAAATAGATTAAAAAGCTCACTGTTGTTTTCCATTATGCCTAACTAGTGAAAATAAAAACAAGAAACAAAAAGATGCAATTGCATGATCTAAAGGAAATAGCTTCGAGCACTCACACACTGGCAACAATGCTAAGAAATAGCTTAGTAGTCGGAGAATGTGAATACCTTTTACCTTACCTCCCCGGCAACGGCGCCAGAAAATAGCTTGATGTCTACGCACGCTTCTATTCCTGTAGACAGTGTTGGGCCTCCAAGAGCAGAGGTTTGTAGAACCGTAGCAAGTTCCCTTAAGTGAAACACCCAAGGTTTATCGAACTCAGGGAGGTAGAGGTCAAAGATATCCCTCTCAAGCAACCCTGCAATTAAGATACAAGAAGTCTCTTATGTCCCCAACACACCTAATACACTTGTCATATGTATAGGTGTACTAGTTCGGCGAAGAGATAGTGAAATACAAGTAATATGGATGATTGTAAGTAGTAACTGCAATCTGAAATAAAAATGGCAGCAAGCAAACATGTAACAGAACTTGTTGGAAACGGTGTTTCAATGCTTAGAAACAAGGCCTAGGGATCATACTTTCACTAGTGGACACTCTCAACAATGATCACATAAATAAATAACTTTTCTTCACTTGTGCTACTCTGAATTACTCTCCTATTGGAATCACTAATCATGTAGTGGCTACAAAAGCTCCGCTCAAAGTTCATCAAGTACTTGACAAACACCACTCATAGAGATATCCTCATCAAATCATAATCCAAGACAATACCGCTGCAATTTAGACCGAGTACTAACATAGCATACACACTGTCAACAATAGCTATGAAAGGCGGAATAGATCACTTCAATACTATCATAGTAATAGTTAACTTCATAATCCACAAGAGATTACAATCATAACCTATGCCAAGTATTACATGATGCACACACTGTCAACTTTACATCATGGAGGAGGAATAGACTACTTTAATAACATCACTAGAGTAGCACATAGATTAATAGTGATACAAAGCTAATGATCACACCATGGGAGAGAGAGATGAACCACATAGCTACCGGTAGAGCCCTTAGCCTCGGGGGAGAACTACTCCCTCCTCATCATGGGAGACAACAACGGCGATGAAGATGGCGGTGGTGTCGATGGAGATGACTCCGGGGGCAATTCCCCGTCCCGGCGGCGTGCCGGAACAGAGACTTCTGTCCCCCGAAACTTGTCTTCGCGATGGCGGCGGCTACGGAACTCTTCGTGGAATATCGTCGATTGTTTTGGGGTTTTCACATCTGGGAGCATATATAGGCGAAGGGGCAAAGTCGGTGGAGTCCCGAGGTGGGGTCCCCACCTGGTGGCGTGGCCAAGGGGTGGCCCGCGCCCCCTATGGTGTGGGCTCCTCGCGGCCCCCCTTCGTCTCTCCTTCGGACTCCGTGAAGCCCCTAGAAAAATAGGAACGTGGCCTTTTGTTTCGTCCAATTTCGAGAATATTTCATGTGTAGGATTTCTGAAACCAAAAACAGCAGAAAACAGAACTGGCGCTTCGGCATCTTGTTAATAGGTTAGTTCCGGAAAATGCATCAAAATGATATAAAGTATGAATAAAACATGTAGGTATTGTCATAAAACTAGCATGGAACATAAGAAATTATAGATACGTTTGAGACGTATCACATAGCAACTCACATGATATTCAACAAAGGTGTAACAGGTTGATGGCGTCCCCAGATAACATGGTTACCGCTCAACAAGCAACTTATAAGAAATAAGATACATAAGCGACATATTCTTTACCACAATAGTTTTTTAGGCTACTTTCCCACGAGCTATGTATTGCAAAGACAAGGAATGAAATTTTTTAAAGGTAGCATGCAAGCAATTTACTTTGGAATGGCAGAAAAATACCACATAGTAGGTAGTTATGGTGGACACAAATGGCATAAGTTTTGGCTCAAGGTTTTGGATGCACGAGAAGCATTCCCTCTCAGTACAAGGCTTTGGCTAGCAAGGTTGTTTGAAGCAAACACAAGTATGAACCGGTACAACAAAACTTACATAAGAACATATTGCAAGCATTATAAGACTCTACACTCGTCTTCCTTGTTGTTCAAACACTTTTACCGGAAAATATCTAGACTTTAGAGAGACCAATCATGCAAACCAAATTTCAACAAGCTCTACAAGTAATTCTCCACTAATAGGTTTAAACTACATGATGCAAGAGCTTAAACATGATCTACTTGAGAGCTCAAAACAATTGCCAAGTATCAAATTATTCAAGACAATATACCAATTACCACATGAATCATTTTCTGTTTCCAACCAAATAGCAATGAATGAAGCGGCTTTCAACCTTCGCCATGAACATTAAAAGTAAGCTAAGAACACCAGTGTTCAATATGAAAAAGCGGAGCGTGTATTTCTCCCACACAATGAATGCTAGGATCCAAATTTATTCAAACAAAAACAAAAATAAAAACACACAGACGCTCCAAGTAAAGCACATAAGATGTGACGGAATAAAAATATAGTTTCACTAGAGGTGACCTGATAAGTTGTTGATGAAGAAGGGGTTGCCTTGGGCATCCCCAAGCTTAGATGCTTGAGTCTTCTTGAAATATGCAGGGATGAACCATGGGGGCATCCCCAAGCTTAGACTTTTCACTCTTCTTGATCATATTATATCATCCTCCTCTCTTGATCCTTGAAAACTTCCTCCACACCAAACTGAAAACAATCTCACTAGAGAGTTAGTGCATAATCAAAAATTCACATGTTCAGAGAGGACACAATCATTCCCAACACTTCTGGACATTACCCAAAGTTACTGAAATTTAATGGAGCAAAGAAAACCACTCAAACACAGTAAAAGAGGCAATGTGAAATAAAAGGCAGAATCTGTCAAAACAGAACAGTCCGTAAAGACGAATTTGTTCGAGGCACTTAACATGCTCAGATGAAGAAGCTCAAATTGAATGAAAGTTGCGTACATATCTGAGGATTACTCATGAATTTTTGCAGATTTTTTAGAGTTTCCTACAGAGAGATCTACTCAAATTCGTGACAGGTAGAAATCTGTTTCTGCGCAGAAATCCAAATCTAGTATCAACTTTACTATCAAAGACTTTACTTGGCACAACAATGCAATAAAATAAAGATACAAAGGTATTGCTACAGTAGTAACAAGCACCTTGACTCAAATATAAAACAAAAATTGCAGAAATAAAATAATGGGTTGTCTCCCATAAGCGCTTTTTAACGCCTTTCAGCTCGGCGCAGAAAGTGTAAATCAAGTAACATCAAGAGAAGAAGCATTAACAGAGGAGTTGGGAGTTTTCTCAAAAATGCATTGTATCTTATCTATGTAAGTTTCAGAAGCTCCTCTTTCATTACTTTTAGGCTTACTATCCTCCTCAAATAAATTTTCAGGAACAATCCAATCAAAATTCTTTTCTAGTGCCTCATGTATTCCTATGAGCTTATAAGGTATTGGTACTTTAGTCTCCCCCTCACAATTGACTTTATTAGTGTACTTTAATCTATATTTTTCCATCTTTTCAAGGGTATTTGAAAAATTGGTATAAAAGCCAAGCATCTTATGTTGAATAAAGACTTTCCTAGCTTCTCTAGCTACATCACCAAATTCTTTAAGAAGTGTTTCTAGAACAAAATCTTTTTTTCTCCTTCTTCCATATCACAGAGTGTAAGAAACATATGTTGCATTATAGGATTAAGATTTACAAATCTAGCTTCCAACATGTGCACTAAAGAGGCAGTAGCAATTTCATAAGTAGGAGCAAGTTCTACCAAGGATCTATTTTCAAAATCTTTAACCTTACTAATATGAGTGAAAAATTCTTCTATATTATCTCTTCCAATATGAGTGAACTTAGGGGGAAGCATGATGGAATAAACAAAAGGTAAATAAAGTAAATGCAAGTAACTATTTTTTTGTGTTTTTGATATAAAGAAAGCAAACAAGACAGAAAATAAAATAAAATAAAGCAAGACAATAAACAAAGTAAAGAGATTGGATGTGAGAGACTCCCCTCGCAGCGTGTCTTGATCTCCCCGGCAACGGCACCAGAAAAAGAGTTGCTTGTGACGGTAAAGCACACGTCCGTTGGGAACCCCAAGAGGAAGGTGTGATGCGTACAACAGCAAGTTTTCCCTCAGTAAGAAACCAAGGTTATCGAACCAGTAGGAGATGAAGGCCACGTGAAGGTTGTTGGTGAAGGAGTGTAGTGCGGCGCAACACCGGGGATTCCGGCGCCAACGTGGAACCTGCACAACACAATCAAAATACTTTGCCCCAACTTAACAGTGAGGTTGTCAATCTCACCGGCTTGCTGTAAACAAAGGATTAAACGTATGGTGTGGAGAATGATGTTTGTTTGCAAAGAACATCAGAGAACAATGATTGCAGTAGATTGTATTTCAGATGTAAAAGAATGGACCGGGGTCCACAGTTCACTAGTGGTGTCTCTCCAATAAGATAAATAGCATGTTGGGTGAACAAATTACAGTTGGGCAATTGACAAATAGAGAGGGCATAACAATGCACGTACATATCATGATGACTACTATGAGATTTACTTAGGGCATTACGACAAAGAACATAGACCGCTATCCAGCATGCATCTATGCCTAAAAAGTCCACCTTCGGGTTAGCATCCGCACCCCTTCCAGTATTAAGTTGCAAACAACCGACAATTGCATTAAGTACTATGCGTAATGTAATCAATACAAATATCCTTAGACAAAGCATTGTTGTTTTATCCCTAGTGGCAACAGCATATCCACAACCTTAGAACTTTCTGTCACTGTACCAGATTCAATGGAGGCATGAACCCACTATCGAGCATAAATACTCCCTCTTGGAGTTACAAGTATCAACTTGGCCAGAGCCTCTAGTAGCAACGGAGAGCATGCAAGATCATAAACAACACATATATAATAGATCGATAATCAACTTGACATAGTATTCCATATTCATCGGATCCCAACAAACACAACATGTAGCATTACAAATAGATGATCTTGATCATGATAGGCAGCTCACAAGATCTAAATAGCAAAAGAGGAGAAGACAACCATCTAGCTACTGCTATGGACCCATAGTCCAAGGATGAACTACTCACGCATCAGTCCGGAGGCGGGCATGGTGATGTAGAGCCCTCCGGTGATGATTCCCCTCTCCGGCAGGGTGCCGGAGGCGATCTCCAGAACCTCCCGAGATGAGGTTGACGGCGGCGGTGTCTCAGTATGTTTTCTCGTATCGTGGCTCTTGGTACTAGGGTTTTCGCGATAGAGAAATTATATAGGCGAAGAGGCAGAGTCGGGGGACGCTCGAGGGGCCCACCCCATAAGACGGCGCGGCCAGGGGTGGGGCCGCACCCCCCTATGGTGTGGCCGCCTCGTCGCCCCTCATCGTCTCCTCTTCGGACTTCTGGAAGGCTCCGTGGAAAATAAGACCGTGGGCTTTTGTTTCGTCCAATTCCGAGAATATTTCCTGTGTAGGATTTACGAAACCAAAAACAGCAGAAAACGAGAACTGGCGCTTCGGCATCTTGTTAATAGGTTAGTGCCGGAAAATGCATCAAAATGATATAAAGTGTATATAAAACATGTGAGTATTGTCATAAAACTAGCATGGAACATAAGAAATTATAGATACGTTTGAGACGTATCAAGAGGCTAATGCAAAGAGAGGGTGTTTGGTTAACCAGTTAAGTGTGCTAACGGTTACCACATTTAAGCTTTGGTGATGTATCAAAAGAACATCAGCTTGGCGATCACCACCAGGAGGATCACGATGATAAAACCTCTAAACCTAGTCTGCCTAGCCTAATGATGAGGCATTGCTTGAACATGCATAGCTTGAAGATCCATACCTTGAGTGGGGAGTGCTTGAACAACCATACCTTAAAAAGTCATTGCCTCATCAGCCAAGAATTGGTTGAATTCCTCCTTCGCTTCCTCTCGTGTTTCTTACCCTCAACAGCTTTGTGGGAGAATCCATTAACCTGAGCATAGCAACTCCTCGAAGAACCGTAGACTCCTGAATGCCTTCCCATGAACACCATGTACCACAAACATGGAATTGAAACAACAAAGTTAAGTACACGGACACAAGCATTGACAAGCTCATAAGTTCATCAAAGCAAGGCAATAGTTTCACAAGTTCATAAGCTTAGGGGAGCATGTATGATCATTTTATCGAAAGTAGAACACAAGTTCATCCGAGCACTAATGTGTTAACCTAGTACCATATCAAAAATGAGTGTCGTCCTACCATCGCAGGGTCATCATCACATGAGGCTTAGTATGTACCACCTCATTATACTTATAGGACATAAGAAGTTTGTAAACCCTCGCTACCACCAAAATATACATCACAACAACAATAACATCATCATCATCATCATCATCATCATCATCATCATCATCATCATCATCATCATCATCATCATCATCATCACTAGCCATCTCCAGGTGCACGGCTGACAAGGGATTAACTTATCAACGCCTATGGATTGTAGGCTAGGGTTTAGTTAGAAGTAGAGGGCAAGTAGATCTCGAAGGTTTCAGCCGAAAAGTACTCGACGAATATGAAAACTAGGGTTTGCAGACAATGATTCGATGATTTCCTCGTCCCTCGACTCCCCTTTATATAAGAGGTGGAGTCGAGGGTTTCGTTTTGTACAAGTTACGAGTCCGGGACGGTTTCTAACTCATCCCGCCGGATTACGGATAACACTTCCTATTACAACTCTATCTTTTCCTTTAATACATCTTGGTCTTCCGAATCTTCTTATTCTTCGGGTAGTGGGCCTTCAATAAACCCCGGGTACTATATTCGGCGAGCCCATTTGGGATGCCTATGTCGGTAGCCCCCGAGATTTTGCTTGAATCATAGAGTCATGGAAAATCTCCACTCGTTTATTTTTATTCGAAAGCTCTAACTTTTATACTTCTTCTCATAAAATTCTATATTGTACGAGGGATATTGGTAGTTGGGGCTAGTTCATCCGACGGATCGGGTACTAGTTAACTCGCTCTAGTGGCAATCCGCAAAAACCTACTTCAAAATCACGTCCCCGGACATGATCTCGGGATACCGGTGTAAACTTCGACAGGTGCCGCTTAAGGTCTTACCATTCTGTCGAGTCCCGGTCAAATTTATCGAGTACCTAACGCGTCCGTTAGGATTTTTCTTCGTATCCGTTGATACGGATAAAAGTAGCAGAGCGCGAGTCTTCGGCGATGCCACGCCCGGCGAATAGATCCGGGGTCTTACCTTCGCAAATTTGCGGCATTCGGAAATTGATCGCAACTTTGGCGTTCCGAGAATATATTGTCGAGTGCTTTTCCGGCTGTTGGAATGGCACATTTTATCGAGTCAAATATGACTTATATTGCTCTCCCGATGGGAGTATATGTAGAGTTAATTATAACTCGAAATATACTCTCTTGCTCGTTCTATTTTTCCTTTGTTAATTTCATCGGGCACGCGAACGGCGTTCCCGATGGGAGTAGCCCCGAGGCTACGGCCAAGAACTTGTGCTTGGTTGTAGGCTCAACATTTTAATCCACCTTGTCACTATATTGTCATTACTTCGGATATGAACTCTTTTCTCTTCTTCTTCTTCTCTCTCTTTTTTTATCTCTCGGGTGCGCGAACAGCGCTCCCGATGGGAGTAGCTCCGAGGCTACAGCCAAGAACTTGTGCTTGATCGTAGGCTCAACATTTTCTATATTGTCATACTCGAAATTTGACTTTTTGTCAAAGTAGCCCCCGAGCATTTGGGCAAAAACTTGTTTCTGTCCAAAGGCTCCCGAAATATTCAAATAACGTATCCTGTCGCCATTCTTCTTTTATTTTTCTTGTCGACATATTTTCCTTTGTCAAATTTTCTTCAACTCTATCAATGGTCGAGATTTTTCTGCTTTGTGGGTCCATCGTTTCCACCACGTTGACACGTCGTGCAAGTGGGGGACACACGTCCTCCGCTTTTTCTGGCGCACGTACGGTAACGCCTATCCCAGTAAAAATACTTTTTTGCCCTTATATCTAGAAGATCTATTCTCACCACACGATTTCCCCATCCAACGGCACACCGCTTCACCCAATTCTTATATAAACCTGTCTTCAACCTCCGTTCATCCCCTCGCTTGCGCCGCTCACCTGTTCCTCTTCGCAAATCTTCTCCTGCGCCCAACTCTCGCTGATTTCCCGCACTCACATACATTGCTCTACCCATTGCCGTTGATGCCACCGCGTGCGCGTTTGACTCGCCACAGCACTCCGGAGTCCAAGATGGCCGCTGAAGATCTTGAGTGGGAGAGATCCAAAATCTCCAACCAAGATGTCAATATGCTCGAAGAGGCTCGGCCCGATGAAGAAGGAAGACGCCATCCGCTTTCCCAGCGAAGAAAGCTACCCCAAGCCTCCAATGGAGTATCGGGTTAGTTTCGTTGATCATCTCATCCGCGGCCTCTCTACCCCAATCCATGATTTCCTCCGCGGTCTTCTCTTTGTCTATGGGATTCAGCTGCACCAGCTGACCCCCAATTCCATCCTCCACATTTCTATCTTTATCACGCTTTGCGAATGCTTTCTTGGAGTTGCCCCCAATTGGGCTCTTTGGAAGCGCATTTTCTGCCTTCGCCGCAATGGCGCTCACAACGCCACCTACAACATAGGTGGCGTAGTTATCTGTGTCCGAACCGATGTCGATTATTTCGACGTCAAATTTCCCGACTCTGTCCAAGGATGGCGCAAAAGGTGGCTCTATATACACGAAGAAAGCGCCAATTCCGTAGAACACAACATAGTTCCTTTCGACGGAAACGCGAAGATTCAACGCCGCTACTCCTGGGACGCTGAAGCTTCCGAAGAAGAGAAAAAGGCGACGAAGCTCTTATGTCTCGTATTCATCAACTTCAAAATACTCGAGGCAAAGAGTTATCTGGTGTCCAAATCACTGCCTATTTTCTTAGGATTAGAGTGCAGCCTCTTCAGGCTCGCAAAAATCCCCTTTGGACGTACTCTGGTGCCAATGACGCCAATAGGCTCTCCAATGATCTTTCTGTGAAGGACTTGGAAAAGCTTATTCGAAGAATTACCTCGCTGAACAAGAAGGATCCTATTCCTTCCTCTTGTCGCGTGGAACCCTACAACTCCACCAATCCTCTCCCCGAGGTATTTTGTCTTCTCGAATTTTATCTTGTTGTGAGTTTTCCCTGCATCTCATTGCATTGATATCTCTCTATTTTTCCCTTTGTCGCTATTTTCTTGTAGAATCACCCTACCATGGCTTCCCTTCCTCCTCTTCCTGAGGATGGAGAAGTCGAAGAAATGGGCATTGTTACTGACGAGAATCAAGAAGCTCCGTCCTTTGTGAAAGATCCCGTGGATTCTCGAAAGTCTGCGGGATCTTCCGAGGACACCACTTCAGTCCAATCTCCTCCTCCCGCTGTTTCCCCACAAAGGAAAAGGAAGAGGAACGATGTCGAAGATTCCGGCACTTCCAAAGCCGAAGAAGTTGTTCCTTCTCCTCCGAAGGCAACTTATGATCCTTATGTTGCATCCCTCGTCAGCTCGTAAGTTTCTCGGCTTCTTCTTTATTTCTGTAATCAAAGTTTTTTCTTGTCTTGCTTTTTATGCTATTGCTCCTTACTCGCAGTGATGACGAGGAAGAAGTACCAACTTGTGACGTAGCTCCTCGGACGAGCACGTCACACACTTTAGTTATTTCGAGAAGCTTCGTTGAAGGAGAAGAATCGTCACCTCCTCAACAGAATGTTGATACATCTACTCTTCCTTCAAGCCCCCTTGTCCCTTCGCCAAAAAGGGCAAGGGTTGAAATGATCGTTGAGCCTCCTCCTCAATTGAGCAGCTCTTCGTCGCAGCTCTTGGATGATGTAAGTTTATCGAGATCTATATTTCTTCTATTTTGCTTTTGTGGACCCTTACTTTTTGTAATGCCGAAGTTTTCCCCTTCTTTTCTTCTTCTTTGACAGCCTATGATCAAGGATCTTATCCGCATCGGGTCCCAATTTATTGGGTACCGCGAGTATGCCAGCAGAGCCGAAGGTAACGACTTTTATACTTTGCTGTTTTTCCTTGGTTTTTTACTCCTGCTGCTTGTCGCTATTTTTGATCTTTCTTCTCTCTCTTTTCCACATCTCAACAGAAAAACTTGCAGAAGCTAACAAACGTGCCGAGACACTTGCTCGAAAACTCGAGCAAAGTGAGACGGCTCGCAAGAAAGCTGAGCTTGCCGCTAGCGAAGCTAGAGCTGAAGCTGATGATGCCAAAGCAAAGGCCGCTAGTGTCGAAGAATTGCAGCGAGAGGCTCAAAGATGCTGAATCTGCCTTACACGAGCAAAAATCTGCACAGTCGCACGTGAGCAAGGGATCATCAAGCGTTTGAAGTCGCAAAGTCGACGTACGCCGAGTAATATCCTCAATTTCTTCTATTTTGTTGCATTTCCTGTATCTTGGTTTTCGACTAATGTTTTGTCTCATGTGGCAGCCCAAACAGACCAGGATTTTGATCTGGAGAATCCCGTCAATGACCCTCTCCTTGACGCACTCTCTCTTTTGGAGTTGCATGGGCGCGAAATTCGTGAAGGCGTGGCCAATGCCAGTGCGGGTTTGTCGGCGTTGTTCCCCTACTTCTTCCCGAAGAAAGAGGAACCTTCGACTTTCCTTGACCTTGCCAAGCTTTTCAATTCATCGGAAGACCTTGGACCGAAGATGCGCCATGAAAATATGAAGGTGGCAGTTGAAAATACTTGTTGCTCGGTTGCCGACAGCCAACGGACTCTAGACTGGATGAAGGTTGGCGACACCGATCGGATAGAACGATCGAGATGGAAGTCACTGATTAAGGCGGCCAAGCCCAATACGAAGAAAATCTTGGCGTATCTCGGGATCAAGCCAACTTCGACTCCTAGCTCCTCGAGGCCGGAGGTCTAGTTGCATGCCTCCTTGTTTCCTTTTCTGTTTCTTTTGCTCTTGTCGCCATTTTAGCCTTGGCGACAATTACTCACTTAGTCCTCCTGGAGAACTTTCTTTTGTAATACCCATGTAAATTTTCTAGCAAGTAATGAAATTTCCCTTCGTGCTTTTCATTGATCCTCGGGCCTTTCTTTTCCAGTTAATATTTGATAACTACTCGACTCCTCCTTGTTCTCGCCGTCGCTTCACTGCATCTTCCTTCTCGAAGAAAATACTAGTCGACCCTAGTCTCCTCGAGAGTTCATCAAGCGGACATTTGTCGGAAGATTTACAAGAACTTCGACAACAACTTCAGTCTATGAAGAAACAAACTTTGGCCATGATGGAACAATCTCGAAAAGCCTCTGAAGGAGAAAAACTTGCTCTTCATCAAGCCGAAGAAGCTGTGGCTGCTAGGGATGCTGCTGTACTGGAAGCAAAAGGAGCCACAACCCGAGAAAATAGTATGCTTGAGCTAAAGCTGGAAGCTAGCACAGATATGCTAGGTACGTTTTTGCTTTCTTCTGATGCCTCTTCTTTATCTTGTTGTGCCTTTCTTCCAATTTCTTGCCCTGTCGCTTTTAACAGGCTCAGTTCTTGATTCTGCTGCCGAAGATCAGAGAGTGAATGAGAGGACAAATCTTCTTGTTAATCTCTCCCTTAATCATGGGTGTTTGTTCCGGGCCACTCCCGAACGAACCCAACAAATTGTTAGGTTCCAAGATCGTGCTTGCCAGGTGCGCGATTTTCTCAGCTTTTGCACGTCGACATTAACCCTTGTTTATAGGAATCTGTTTCCGCGAAACGAGGTTCCAAAAACTCTTCCCGAATTATTGGAGGTATTCAGAGATGCTCCTCGCATTCACAACTTTGTGCGGGCTCAACTCACTGCTGGAGCGAGATTTGCCATGATTATGATAAACATTTGTTATCCAAAGTTGGACCTGACGAAGATTGTTGCTGGTTGCCCGGCCAAGAAAACGCGTCGAAAAAATGATATTGACTCAATCGATGCAATGGTAGCTCCCGTGGCCGAGTCGATGATAGATGAACTTCTTCGGATGGACTCAGAGTTCTTTACCAAGGGTTCTTATGCTGAACATAAAACAACCAGGGGTTTGTCGGTAGATACTATCTTGGGATTTAATTGACTTGTATCATGTTAGAAAACCTTGTATCTCACTCTTTTTGTTTTCCCTCCTCTCTCTTTTTTTTGTATTTCCGAAGGAAAATTTATTGTATGTTTGCTGAGGTCCTCTATGTTGTTGAAGCCCCCGAGCCTAACTAGGCGAAGATTGCACTATTTTTCCTTCCTTGAAATCTATTTTTTCTGCTGGAATAAAACATCCTTGTTTGTCCCTTGAGTATCTTTGATGTCGAAGTTCTATATTTGCATGGCGAGGTTTTTAAACCAAGGCACTTACGTTTTTTGATGTGTACACTATATTTATGATTGTTGTCTTCCGATTTTGTTATATTTGGCGAGGTATTAATGTACCAAGGCGAAATATTTCAGTGAATGTATATTGTATGTATTTTGAGACTTGGCGTTTGAGCCCCCGAGCGTGTCGAAGAATAAGAAGTATATCTCCACTATCTTTATTATATTGTAGCACCACGAGCCCGCCTCATTAAAAACCTTTCCCGGCCCCACTCGGTGCCCCGAAAAAGGAAAAGAGTGCGTCTGAAAACTCGTGGGCATTTCAGTACATTGAAGTTTTTACAAGCACTATATTTTAGCTCTAGGCGTAGAAACGCCTGAGTTGCGCCACGTTCCAAGGGTTTTGCTCCTCCACCCCTGTCTTCTTGTCCTTTATTCTGTATGCTCCTCCTCCGATTACTTCCGTGACGATGTAGGGACCAAGCCATGGTGACTCGAGTTTTTCATGACTTTTTTGCGTGAGCCGAAGAACTAAGTCCCCCACTTGAAAAGATCTTGGCCGCAAACGTCGACCGTGATAATTTTTCAAGTCCTGTTGATATTTGGTGACCCTTGATAATACTTCGTCTCGAGCTTCGTCGAGTGCATCTACATCGTCTTCCAATGCTGTCTTTGACGCTTCTTCATCATATGCTGTGACTCTAGGGGAGTCGTGCTCTATTTCTATTGGAAGTACTGCTTCCGCGCCATGGACTAGAAAAAACGGGGTTTCTTGTGTCGCCGTATTTGGTGTTGTTCGGATGCTCCACAGCACACTTGGTAGTTCTTCAGGCCAGGTATGTCGAGCTTTTTCCAAAGGTCCCAACAGACGTTTCTTGATGCCATTGCAGATGATGCCATTGGCTTTCTCGACTTGCCCATTGGTTTGAGGATGTGCAACTGACGCAAAGTTCAGCTTGATACCCACCTCTTTGCAATAGTCTTTGAATTCATTGGATGTGAAATTGCTCGCCGTTGTCCGTGACGATGTCGTGGGGCACTCCAAATCTGAAGACGAGGCCTTTTATGAATTTTACTCGCAGATGCTCCGTCCGGTGAATTTATCGGCTTCGCTTCTATCCACTTTGTAAATTTGTCGACAGCTACTAGCATGTATTCCTTTCCTCCCGGCCACGATTTGTGTAACTTGCCCACCATATCGAGTCCCCATTGTGCAAAGGGCCACGACAAAGGTATTGGTGCTAGCTCTGCGCAGCTGGAGAGTGAGGTTTTGCGGCAAACCTTTGACACGTGTCGCAAGTTCGTACTATGTCCTTAGCGTCCTCAATTGCTGTTAACCAGTAGAATCCTGCCCGAAAAACCTTGGCTGTGATAGCTCGACTACTTGCGTGGTGGCCACATATTCCTTCGTGTACATCCTTCAGAATTATTCTTCCTTCTTCGAGTGTGACGCACCTTTGCAAGACGCCTCGAAATACTTCTCTTATATAATTCTCCCTTAACCACCGTGAAAGCTTTGGAGCGTCGAATTACTCGCCTTGCCTCGACTCGGATCGTCGGGTATTTCTTTCCTGAGTATATATGATATGTATGGCTGCATCCATGGTATCTGTATTACCATGACCAGGTCTTGCTCTTCTTCTTCTTCCTCTTGCTTCTCCTTGGTAGCCCCCGAGGGTTTCTTCTCCTTCTTTTTTGATTTTGTCGACTCAGTGGATCTCTCTGTTATCTCTTCCCAAAATACACCTGGTGGGACCGCAAGGCACTGCGACCCGATGTTTGCAAGAACGTCGGCTTCGTCGTTTCTCAATCTACTAATATGATTTACTTCGCATCCATCGAATAACTTCTCGAGCTCATTGTACACCTCCTTGTATGCCATCATGCTATCATTGACTGCGTCACATTGGTTCATAACTTGCTGAGCTACCAATCGTGAATCGCCAAAGATTTTTAATCGAGTTGCTCCGCAGTCTTTCGCCATCTTCATCCCGTGTATGAGAGCCTCGTATTCTGCTGCATTGTTAGATGCGTTAGGGAACGTCATCCGAAGGATGTACTTCAACTTGTCGCCTTCGAGGTGATATGAGTACTACTCCTGCGCCAGCCCCTTCTAGTCTCTTGGACCCATCAAAGTTCATAGTCCAGGGTTCTCGACAAATCTGGAGGTCCTGTATTTTGCAACTCCATCCACTCTGCGATGAAGTCCGGCAGTATTTGCGACTTTATTGCTTTTCTTTTTTTCATACGTGATGTCCCGAGGGGAAAGTTCTATTCCCCAAAGGGAGACACGACCCGTAGCTTCTGGATTGTTCAGTATATTTGACAAGGGAGCTTCGTTGACCACTATGATCGGGTGTGCCGAAAAATAGTGGCGCAATTTTCGTGCTGTCGTGAACACTCCATATGCTAGTTTTTGGTACTGAGGGTACCTTTGTTTTGAGGGCGACAAGACTTCGCTCACGAAGTATACTGGCCGCTGCACTCCATGGATTTTCCCTTCTTCTTCTCTTTCGACAACTAACACTGTGCTAACCACTTGGGGTGTGGCTGCAATATACAACAGGAGAGGTTCCTTTTCCTTTGGAGCCACCAGGATTGGTGGTGTCGAGATTTTTCGCTTCAGATCCTCGAAAGCTCTATCGGCCTCTTCGTTCCACTGAAATTTATCTCCTTGTTTTATCAGCGCATAAAATGGTAACGCTTTTTCTCCTAACCTGGCGACGAATCTGCTCAGAGCTGCGACTCGCCCAGTTAGCTGCTGTATTTCCTTCAACTTCGTTGGCTTTCTCATTGTTACTATGGCTTGTATTTTGTCGGGATTTGCTTCAATCCCTCTTGCTGAAACTAGAAACCCCAGAAGTTCTCCTGCTGGGACGCCAAAAGAACACTTCGTCGGGTTCAGCTTGAGGCAGAATTTGTCGAGGTTGTCAAAAGTTTCTTTGAGATCCTCAATCAGCGTTGCCCCCTTTTTTGACGTTATGACGACATCATCAATGTATACTTGCACGTTTTTCCCGATCTGTGTTGCTAAGCACTTCTGCATCATCCTCTGATATGTTGCTCCCGCATTTTTAGACCGAAGGGCATTGTCTTGTAGCAAAACACGCCGTAAGGTGTAATAAACGCTGTTTTGGCTTCATCATCTTCTTTTAATCTGATCTGGTTATAACCGAGTATGCATCCAAAAAGGAAAGACGTTCACAACCTGCCGTGGAGTCGATGATTTGATCGATCCTTGGGAGGGGAAAGTGATCCTTAGGGCAATGTTTGTTGAGACACGTAAAGTCGACGCACATGCGAAGGACTGTCGTGTTTTTCTTTGGCACCATCACTGGGTTAGCTACCCATGTGGCTTCTGTAGATATCTCTCTGATAAAACCAGCTTCCTCTAGTCGATTTATTTCTGAAGCATGGCTCTGCGGTTTGGTTCCGAAAAACGCCGCAAAGGTTGTCCGATTGGTTTCGCTCGTTGGATCCAAATTTAGGTGGTGCTCGGCAAGTTCCCTGGGTACTCCTGGCATGTCCGCTGGACACCATGCGAAGATTTTCCAGTTCTCACGGAGGAACTCGACGAGCGCGCTTTCCTATGCGATATCCATGTTGTTTGCAATGGATGTCGTCTTTTTTGGATCTGTCGGGTGAATCTGTACCTCCTTAGAATTTTTCTCTTGTGTTGAAAGTTGATTCTTTGTTTGGCCTTCCAACGTCTGGCAGTACGTCGTAATCAGTCATGCTTTTCGACGCCAAGTATTCAGCTTGCATCCCGAAGGTTTCTGATAACCGATGGAAATCCTTGTCGCACTTATCAGCTAAGGCAAAACTCCCTTTGACCGTGATTGGTCCCTTGGGTCCAGGCAATCTCCATAACAGGTATGTATAGTGTGGTACTGCCATAAATCTAGCGTATGCTTGGTCGTCCCAACAAAGCGTGGTACTGCGATAGGAAATCCACGACTTCAAACTCCAGCTTCTCGATTCTATAATTTTCTCGGGTTCCAAACTCGAACGTCAAGGTTGATCTTCCCCAATGGGTAACTTGGTTTCTTCCGGTGTGATGCCGTGGAACCTTGTGTCCGTTGGCTTCGGGTTTGCTAAGGATATGTTCATCTTCCTCAATGTATCCGCATACATAAGGTTTAAGCTGCTGCCACCATCTATGAATACTCGAGAAACGTCAAATCCTCGCGATAACTCGCCGGCGAATAAGTGTTGACCGCCCCGGTCGAGGAACTTGTTGCGGGTGGTCTGCTATGGTGAAGCCGATGTCTTGCCCTGACCAATTGAGGTACTCAACTGTTGGTGGAGGCATTTTCTCTGCCATGAACACCTGTCGCGAGATTACTTTTTGAGCTCTATTGGACGGCCTTCCCTTCTGAATCATCGACACTGCTCCGTTGGAATTAGGATCAACATAGGGTGGTGGTGCAGGTGCTGCCGCTATTCTGAGCTGGTGTCGATTGTCCTCTGTAATCGCGGGAGGTGGCGGTAGGTGAACTTCGCTCCTGGGCTCCCGAGGATTTCTCTCGTGCTTGCTCGAGCGTGAGCATTTTCTCGCGCATCCGAACATTGCCCGAAAATTTCGACGGTCTTTCTGCAGGTGCCCTGACTGTCTTTTCCCATTGCTGTCGAGGAAGAAATGCATCTGGCACGGTCCGTTCAGCATTTCTTCGGGGGACACGAAAGGTCTTGGAAACCTCGGCCCGCTATTTTGTCTATTGCGGGAGTCATCTCTGTTGTCGCTTCTCTGCTCATTACTTCTCTGATAATCATCTCTGTTGTTTCCTCCTGCGCTGGCTCGAAATCCAGCCGAAATTTGCCCTGGAGCGTCGTAGTTCTGGTACTGTCGAGGAAATCGTCGCCTTGACTGATAATTTCGACCACGGTCCTCCTCTGGCGACCTGTGTCGTTTATTGTGGACAGCGTCTTCTCCGTCTGCCCATCTATTTGCTATCTCCATCAACGCGGATACTCGTTTTTGGATTGGTCCTTCCCAAATCCTCGACAAAATCTCCACGCCTAATTCCTGCGACAAACGCATCTATTGCTCTCTCGTCAGATATATTTTCTGCCGAGTTTTTTATGATGTTCCACCTTTGGATATATTTTCTCATTGACTCATCTGGCTTTTGTCGACATGCCCTCAGCTCTTCTAACGACGCAGGTTTTTTGCACGTGGACCCGAAGTTCTTGACGAATACGTCCTCGAAACTTTCCCAGCTGTCGATGGATCCCGGCGGAAGTTTTTTGATCCAAGATCGTGCGGCTCCACTTAAGTGCACCCGAATACTTTGCATGGCTGTTGCTCTAGTTCCTCCGGTTAGCTTCACCGTCTCGAGGTAATCAATTAGCCGATCCTCCGGATCTTGCAGGCCGTCGAACTTTTTGAAGTGATCGGGTAACTTGAATCTCGAGGGGACTCGAGTTTTTCGGACTCTTCTCGTAAAGCACGGTAGACCGCACATATCCTCATCATTAAGCTCCGGGACTCGCCGATGGTCTCTTCCGCTTTGCCTCGCTCTATCGACCCTTGCTTGTGCTCCTGTATCTCTTGCTCCACTTGGTCCTTCCGGAGCTGCCGCCGTTGCCGCCGCAGTGTCGTGGACTATTTTGCCTTGCCGCTCCTTCGGGAGGCGTTGCTACGAACGCCGTCCCCATAGCTCCAACCCCCGCCAATGCCATGTTGTATAATGTTTCCCTTGGATCTCCCGGGGTGGCCTGGATGCAAGGATGTAAGCTTGTGTCGCCATATACCCAGCTTCTGGTGTCTTAGGGATAATATTTCCTCTTGTATCTATCGACATAAAAGACATGTCGAGATTTTGAACCAAGTATTCTCTTTCTGCTTCGGGTATGTGTTGTAACCTTGATCTTCCTCTGTTCCGAGCCTCCCTATGGCTATCACCCGAAACTCTAGATTGTCCACTTAGATCTGCCCTTCTCCTGGCCGGATGCGTAAGCTGCCTCCTTTCTCTCCGTTCAACTCAGCCGTACTGTTTTTCTATTTCTCGGGCAGTTCGTGCGAGCCTATATTGATAAGCTTGCAGCTCTTGAGCTGTAGCTGTTGTCGTCATTGGTTCTCGAACCATCTAGGGCTTTTGCCGCTCTATCCCAGTGCTGCTCGTGGAAGTTGAACTCGACGCGTGGTGTGGGCCCGACATATTTAGTGCCCATACCTCTCCTTAGATCCGAGGGATCGACAAAAGGATTTCCCAACTCGTCGAAAGCCTCCGATGTTTCCTCTTGATTTTCGATAGCATAAATCTGATGATATTTTGTACTCAGATCTATGTTGGGTTTGGTGACATCATTGTTGAGATTGATGAAGACCTTGCCCACTGTGAGAGATTTGTCGATGAAGTCATAACTGTCGACATCGCTTATATATGAGTCCGCAGATGACTCAAACGATGCGTTGCTGAAGATCTTGGCGAGTTTCTCTCTTGCTCTGATGCTGACGTAACGTGTTGCCGAAGTTTCTTCTTCCGACTCAGTTGACGATGCATAGCTTGAAAAATCAGAATCGACCGCCGACGATCCCGACGAAATCGGAATTTCGACACGATACGATCCTTCCTTCTCGACGCGAAAGTGGAACCTTCCGAACGTCATCTCCAAGGGCTCCGCCGGATACGCATATGCATCCAAACGGGAGGGTGAGTGAGGAACAAAATCAACAAGACCAGCAGCGATCCGTTTACCTCGATCCATAGTGTTGCTTCCGGTTGACGATGTCGAAGATCTTGAACGTGCCATCGAGATCGGATCCTTACGCCTCTAATTCCCACAGACGGCGCCAATTGACAAGGGATTAACTTATCAATGCCTATGGATTGTAGGCTAGGGTTTAGTTAGAAGTAGAGGGCAAGTAGATCTCGAAGGTTTTAGCCGAAAAGTACTCGACGAATATGAAAACTAGGGTTTGCAGACAATGATTCGATGATTTCCTCGTCCCTCGACTCCCCCTTTATATAAGAGGTGGAGTCGAGGGTTTCGTTTTGTACAAGTTACAGAGTCCGGGACGGTTTCTAACTCATCCCGCCAGATTACAGATAACACTTCCTATTACAACTCTATCTTTTCCTTTAATACATCTTGGTCTTCCGAATCTTCTTATTCTTCGGGTAGTGGGCCTTCAATAAACCCCGGGTACTATATTCGGCAGGCCCATTTGGGATGCCTATGTCAACGGCCAATGGCAGGCTTGTCCGACCATCGATGATGATGGCATTAGACTCATTGTGTTTGATCCTACAATTTGATTAACATACTTAGTAGTGCTCGTGGAGGACAGGTTCCACGCAGCCTAGCATAACTGAATGATACTTGATAAATCATAGCAGCACGAATCTCAAAGCACATGATATGAATCTTAAATCACAACATCAATGGTTAAACCTCGATTTTGCTAATTCTCTGCATTAGCTTAGCTCTCAGTCGTGTTAAAACTTTTCTCTTATTTGAGCTCTACACCATGAAGTTGCAACTATAAAAATATCTTAAATCGTTGGATTTATTAATGAATTGCGCTAATTATAAGTTGTAATGCTAATTATTAATTATAATATAGGTGGCAACTGACGTCCAATGATATCAAGTTATTTCTTATTCGACTAAAAATTAGTCACACCCTTAAAACTATGCATGGGAGGTTCCCTGGGTTCTATGGGTAGCTGACTACTTTTGTTAATTAGTGTGTTCAAGCTAAGATAAAAACACATAAATTTCGTATTTTGCATGAATAAAAGTAAAAAAACACATGGGCAGAGATTTGGTGTACAGATCTCATTTTTAAAAAAATGCAAAAAATGATATTTTAAGTTCTAAAAAATTGTGAAAAAAATCCGTATATAGTCAATGATGTCCCACAAACGTGAAAAAATCAATTTTAAATACTTTATATTCTGAGCTACACAAAAATAAAAGTGTGGATCTGAGTAGTTAGTTTCAAATCTTAAGAACATATCAGATTTTGTTATTTTTTTCAAGCACAAAATAAAAATTAATTGTGTTGGAAATCCCACGGTATGATTGCTGCACCCCCATGGGGCTCTCACAGGCGTTTGGATTTTCGGCCGTTCGATCGAGGTGACGTGGCGCGATCTCGGCCGGCCGTTCGTCCAGGGCGCTGAGGCCCTCCCGCAGACCCACTTTTTATCCATGGGTCCTGTAAAGCCCTCTCGGCCCAGCCTCTCGCGTCGCGCGTGCCTGCGAGCAGAGGGAAAAGGGCACCAAACCCTATCCTCGTCTCCCGCAGCCGCCTCTGGCCATCTCCCCTCCCCTCGAGCCTCCCGCAACCGCCGCCTCCCCAGCTCCCGCAGCCCGCCGCCTCGATCCCCGCCGCCGCCTCCCCGGCCGCAGCGCGTTGCCTCGCTCCCCGCCGCTCCGCCTCCCTAGCCGCCACCCGCCCTTCTCCTCCTCCAAGGTCCCATCCCCATCTTGTCGGTTGGCCTCCTCCATGGAGCTCGATGTTTCTTGGTGCTCTGATGGCCGCCGTCGATGAGATCGAGATGGAGCAGGGATGTCGCCCGTGTGATTCTCCTCTCGGTTGTTGAAGGGAAATAGGGAAGAGTGGAAGCCATCTCCGTGCTTAGCAGGTAGGGGACGGGCCGCTGATCAAGCTCGCTGCTACTCTCTGCCTTTTATTCTTCGCGGGAGGTGAGAGGAGCAGCAGCGGGCTGTACGGCCGGCCGGATGAGCTGCTGGTGGTGGTGGAGAGCACATCTCCAAAGGCACTTGCTGCGAGGGAGTTCTCTAGCGCCCCTGCCACGCTAGCATTCCATCTCCCATACCATGCCCCTCCTCTAGCTGGCTGAGAGGAAGAACGGCAAGAGCTGCAGAACCACACCTCCATCTTATGCCAAGAAGTGAGAGATCAGATGAGTGTTGGCCATGGCGGAGGATATCGACGAAGCCTTGCATTCTACATTTCTATAATTATCACTACTCGCCTTGTTGGTGTACAATTTTTCAGTTATAATTATGTACAATTTGTGGTTCAAGTGGATGATTCCTTAGTCTTGGTAATTAGAAAATCATAAGAAGTTGACCACTGATCCTGATGGAAAATAATTGGTGTTGAATTACAGTTGTTTTCCAGACGATGAGATGGAGGGGATGAAGCCAACATTCGGCGATTCTTCCAATTACCTTCAGAGACGAAGAACTCGGCGTTCCAAGGAGCGAGTGCAGTTGGAAGATTATGGCCAATGATTTGTTGTCTCGGAAGATCGGAAGCTTTACTGGGATGACATCCTTTACCAATACACGATCGGCCACCTAAGTTCCGGCCTAACCAGTTTTCTAATTTCAGGTCCGAATCTGATTGCTCACCGCTCGTCGATCGTACTTCTATCATTACTGTGCAACTTAATTATAGTAAAATGTGTTTCTATTACTTGCTAGGAAAAATTAATTATAAATATCATTTCTGGTCTCGGTATCACTATCGCCTCCTAATCTTTAGTTGTAAGTGTTGCCATTACATTCTTAGATGGAACATCATGTGTCCGACTGAATTTCATTCAGATCAACACCGCATAAATATTCTACCGCTGTGAAGCACATATCGGATTCTCTTTTGGTCACAGGTGGCGAGAATCTGGGACCGGAACCAGCAACGATCGCCGAGAAATGTGCCAGCGGGATACAATCATTCGGGATGAACTACTGTCCCTGTCTCCTGTGCATGCGGCAGCCGGACAAAGTCGTCGCCTTCTCTCCACACTCTAATTCCGATCTGCTCTCTCCTCCAAGTAAATAATGTGCAAGGCGTGCGGATCAAGAGGAATGACATCCGGTTTCTCGTCGGTCCGGTCGAGGGCTTGTTCATTGTCAACATCGGAGATAATTTCGAGGTAAGCGTGAAGATCTGAACATCAACTCAATCTCGTTTTCATGCAATAGGATTGGTTTCTTGGTGAGTGCTGAGTTCTCGGGTCAACTGAATAGGATCCAGTAGATATACGTATTCCGATCCCCTTATTGGTTTCGTTTTCCTAAATGCCATTCTTGATGCAGTTGGTTTTGTAATACATGCAATGGTGAAAGTTAATGCATTACACCGTTAGTGAAAAAAAAACTACCGGCTCACAGAGAGGCTCACTTACTATCTGCTATGCTAAGTCTGTAAAGCATAAAAATGGAGCACAAAAGGACATTACAAGGAGCACTGCATAAAAATATTCTTATGTGCAATTTTAGTGTGTAGAGCTGTTGAAAATAATTTACAGGGATGTTGTACACTTGTGGTTCTACAAGCTCGAAATGCAATCCAATATAAAAAAAACCATATAAGACTATAAGAACGAAACACTTCAGGTGGACTTTTCAGTACGCAATTTGTGTACACTCGGTATTAAGTAATAATGTTGAAATTATATTATACTATAGTGAAATGAAAATTTATTAATTCAGTTGTGCTCACTCTCACATGGAACCTTATCACTCTGACATGCTGGTATGGTGTTTGTAAATAATTAGGAGAAAAAACTAGCAAGGTTCCATTGTTAGGTATCTCATATGTGTGTTTTGTGCACTTCACGCTCCCAAGTTTCTTGTTTTTGAATTGTGAAAGTACATCATGGTCTCCAAATTCACGAAGTTCTAGAATTATGTGCTACCTGCTCTGGATGACTACTTGAGAAGGTGAACTGAAACCTGTGCATAAATGCTAAACTTTTTTACTGAAACCTTCCATACTAAGTTGTATTTTTTTGTTGAATTATCATTCAGGTTATTGTAGAATGTGTTCTTTAGTGCGCTAATTGATTGTATTGTCTTTATTTGGATCGTAGGATGATGGACACCTTTGGTCAAAATTGTAGAAAGAATCGGACCTTGTACAGCAAGAGCCTGTACTTGGTGCTGAAATCTGTGGTGGGATGGTGGCTGTGGGTGGTCGTGGTGGCTTCGGTCATGTTGGTGGTGGTTGTAGAGGGCGTGGGCAAGGTGGATCGTTGGGTGTTCAAGGTGGTTGTCTTGCTGGTGGAATCGGTACTGTTCATGGTTGTGCGCAGGGGCTCTGCCCATGGCCGTGATCCTGTTGGTCGAATGTTAAAGACCGTGGATGCGATCATCTTTTAGTTTAATCATATGTACGATTTGTATAAATGTTCAGTATAGTGTTTTCCAAACCACCAATGCTAAAGACCGTGGATGCGCACACCCCTAATTTTATTGTCTTATTTTATTGGGGCCGACTAATTTGGACCCAACACAAAATCTCCTGTGAATTGATCAACTTTAATTGCTAGCATGTAATTGTTTGGAGAAAATGATGATTCATATTCCTAAACTTTGCAAGGGTTATGCACTCATGTAGTGTTAGGTTGTTTATAGCCTCTTCAGTTTATCAATTTTATTGCTTTTGACTCTGTTATCACACTTGTGTGGTAGGTTAATTAAATTGATATCTTTGAAATTGTGTATGGTTCCAGTAAGTGTGTTTCTGATGTTCTCTTCATTTTATATCTTATTATATACGTATTACAAAAACGTTCCTTCCTTACTTCTTTACTTCTGTTGCTCTTAGAGCCAATGTGTTCACAATTTCGTGTGCTTTTTACCCTCATTCCATCATAGAAAGTTTGTTTTGTAAAACCTAAAATATGTATTACCATTTTTACCCTCATTCCATCATAGAAAGTTTGTTTTGTAAAACCTAAAATATGTATTACCATTTTCACCTTATTTTCACGGTTGTTATACCAAATATAAATCATAGTGAACTTCACGGGGTCGTGCGCCAAGGCGCACATCTAAATCTAGTTTAGATGATTGTGAGATGACAATCGCCAGAATTATTTTCAGATTTTTTAGTAGCTTGTAACAATATTTTTTAAGTTTTTTTAAATAGCAGAGCTCTGGAGCTCAGAAACCAAAGCACTTTTCGCTAGATATTCCAACAAACGTCCGTAAATCACAGCCAAACCATGGAGCAGAGTATCTATGTGTCCCATGCATACTTACAAAACACACATGAGTATTCTTTTAGTGGAGGGCAGATGGATACATACGGAGTACTATACATGCATACACATACATCGGTTCACGAAAACGAAACACATATCGCTGACGCCGATCATTTCAGGATCAAGAACACACACCCCTCGCGGGGATCTTATTTTGCAACACATGGATGCTGCTGAGCTCTGACGTAGTCCAACACGAAGGCTTGGAGCAGATACAGCTCAGTGCGTCCCGCCGCCGGGGAGCTTCTCCTTGATCTTCTCCATGACGCCCTTCTTCTCTCCGGTGGCCTCGGCGCCGTGCGTACCGGCGTACTCCCCGGCCACAGCCGTCTGCTGCTGCTGCTCGGCGGTGTCTTTGTGGCCGCCTCCGGGGAGCTTCTCCTTGATCTTCTCCTTCATCCCCTTCTTCCTCCTCCCGCCCACTCCATCGTCCTCGGACTACATACATATATCACAAGAGTCAAGATGATGATTCAACTGCACAAGCACAAGTTAAGATCGACGGTACGTATATGGAGAGAGTCTGAGATAGTGAAGCAGAATTAACGTACCGAGCTAGAGCTGGAGCTGCCGGAGCGGCGCAGGACGCCGTCGGTCTTGTGGTCGTCTTTCATCGGCTGGAGCTGCCCGCCAGCGGCACCGGCCGCAGCACCGTGTGTTCCGGTGGGGCCTCCGGTGACGCCGCCGTGCCCGGCCACCGGCTTGCCGTACTCCTCCACCTTGTTGGTTTCGTGCCCGTGCTGCCCCTGGTACTCCATGCTACCTATACGCTCTTCAAATTTCAGGCTTGACTGCGCAGATGAAAAGTGTCTCTGTATATATCGAGTTGTTGCGACTTGCGATGCAGAGAAGATAAAGTTGGGTTGGTTATTTATAGTGGTTCCAGTTGGAGATGCAGGTGTACGTGTACATGCACGTATTGGTCTCATTATGATGGAGTGGTTACCCCGCCAAAAAACAAAGCAGGGATGAAAGGTGTGCATGCCACGGTTTCGTCGATGCGCCACGTATGGCTTCGGGCTCTCTGGATGGAAGGACACGACTCCATGGACCATGGGTGCATCTGCAGTTCTGCACTGTACATGTTTGGTTTGGTACAGCGTGCGTGCTACGTGGAAAATCTGCTTACCATAATTTATTTCCCTGCTAAATTTAAGAGGAGCCACAATTCAACTTTTCTTAGTTGCTCTTCATGGTGGATCTACAAACTTTTCAAAATAGAGGATTAACATATGATTGAATGGTTAAAAGAGCAGTGACACTTTTAGCCTACTAAAGTTTAAATATTAGATTGATACTGGTGTCTTATAAAACTGAAATTTTTTTTAGTAAGAGGCAACATTTTTGTCGATAGCGCGTCTGTGGTAACTTCATCAATCTTAAAATTCGCCGAATCAACTTTCTTGAACTCAATCACTCAAAAGTGCTCACAAAGATAGGTTATGTGTGCGTACGCTATGCGTTCATATGAGTTAGTATATATGCGTATTTATGAGCGTCTACATCTATACCATATTTGTGATACTGTTAGATGATTTGACAAGAAAATAAGCTCCGAAGGGGGGAATGCTAAAGTTCTAGGTGGGACAATTAAATATGCTGCTCATGTCATGCCTCTTTTCATCGAATGGACCACAACGATTGTTTTCATTGTATATCAGCTAAGAGCAGAGCAAAACTTACATAGTTCAAGAAATTAAAGCTATAATACTTATACACCGGCGAGCGCTACTTAGAGAAGCAAAATGCGGCCTAAAATAGTGGCTTATGTGCGCGGCGCTGCCGGTGGTGGCGCAGCGTGTCGGCGGCAGACGGTGTCGACACTGTCGTGAAGGAGCTTCACGCGTCGTCGGTGTCAAGCTCGACTATTTCGAGCTTCACGCGGCGGACGCGGGCCTCGCAGCGGGCCGCCTCGTATTCTCGTACCTGGCGGACGGCGTCCGCCTCCTCCCGGCGGAAGCGAGCGCGGGCCTCCGCCTCGCTGACGGCCTTGGTCTGCGCGAGGATGGCCTCCTCCTCGTGGTTGCCGTGGACGTAGGCGCCGGCGGAGATGGTGGGCGACCGCGCGGGGACGAGGTCCTCGTCGTCGCTGCTGTCCGCGACGGGGAGCCGCGGTGCGCGGCGACTGGCTGGACGAGGAGCCCTCATCGGCGTTGCCGTATCTGGTGAGCTTCCCTAGGGGCGTGAGCCCCCAGTTCGTCCACCAGCGGACGCTGCGTTTGCGCGCACCCTCCGACCGGTTCCATTTGTGCCGCTCCGCCTCAGTGTGGAACACGGGCGAACGCGGCGGCGAGTCGCCGCCGCCCAATCCGGCGCCACGGCCTTGGGAGCCGCCACGGGACGCCATCGTGCCGACGTGGAGGGTCGATCGGTGCCTAGGCTCTGCTGGATTGCTCGCCGAAAAAGGGGCTAGGCGGCGGCGGAGGGAGTGGAACGGCGGAGGGGAGTAGGGTTTGAAAACCAAACTCTCCTTCGCGAACCCTTTTAATACGGGGCAACCGCTCGATTTCTCGGGACCCGAACTCATTATACGGGCCAGATCGCGAGTTCGGGCTCCGTTCTAGGCCAGTTTCGGTCCGAACCCCTATTCTCACCGAAATTTTACGGTTTCGGACGCGAGTTCGGGTCTGCTAGATATGCTTTAAGAGCATCTTGAACAGATGCGTTAAAATACCCTTGTGCTTCCTTGATCACGACTTCACGAGGCAGCTCCATAGGAAGGACAGTATCTTTCACAAATTCCATACTTCTGCCCGGATCAAAAGCCTTCTCTCCATGAGTGACATTACTCCTGGAGTTCCAAATGGGGTGATTATCATCACTCTGTCTTGTCTTTGTCCACAAAACCGGAATCACAGATTTTATTTACACCCGTACAGGGATCAACGGTCTTCAGCAAAGCTGAATAAGACCGGGAAGCAGCAGTACCGTCCACCTCTGCAGCAATCCTCAAAGCCAAAGAAGAGATGTGTTGACCAGGCATGCCTAGGACTCGATCTGGTGGGCAGCGGCAGTGTGCGTGCAGCTAGTCAACCGACCAACGCTCAGTTTTAGATGCCCTATACATGAATTTGTTCATGATCGAGCTCCAATGTAACACCTGCGACAATGTAGAAACTAATTTTGCTATTAAATAATTCTACTCGAAGTATTTACCAGACCAGTGAGTATTCCAAAAAACAGAGCTGCACAAGTAACATTAAAATTCTATATTTACTGTTTGCAAAGGAGGATGCAAATCCAGATTAAGTCTCACTCTGCAATAACCAGACTGTCATGCACAACTTCCAGTCATTCTGGAACAATTGATTTGCCTACAGAGAAAAACTCAGAAAAGGTTACAACTATACATGAAAACTCTATTCGTCAATGACCAAACTGGCTGGAGGAAAGTTAAGATATGGGCACTGAAAATTTGACACGTCATTATGCCAGTAACATAGTTTATACTCACATTTCATCAAGTTAATTACAGTATAGAAAAATATTTATAGAAGCCCTCCCTCCAACTTTTGCTCTGTGACTTGCATATGATTTTCCAAATTCACGGGGATGCTTCCATGCTGTATATATGCACGCCATTATCTACTTATTATTTTATGAAGAAGTGCACTAAAACATCTACTTTACTTTTGTACTGACTATGAGTTTACACACACTAACGATTCGTGCAAGTATTATAGAACCCGAGATAGTACATCTGTCCCTACTCGACAAGATAATGTCAGAAATAAGGGAAAAACTAGATTAAAAATGCATCATCTCTTTTCTCACGAGGGGAAAAGGACAAGCGGTATGAGAATTGCTTGAATCTGCATACTAGACTTTCCTGTTCAGAGGCAATGGCAACAATCGCATGCAGATCGGAGATGTTGGAAGGAAAAGTAGGCAATGAGAGACCAGCAACCCCATTATCTTTCAGAAAAATAATCAGAATTCAAGTGGTTGGGCATCAATGCGAGGCACAATCGGCTATGTCTCTTGGTAAACTCCTAGTTGCCGCAACTCTTTATTGTCTTTTCTCTAATATACCGCAACAAAGCTGGTTTGCAATTAAATTGAAGTAGGATTTTTGTTAGTAGATACCAGTTTCAATCAATCAGAAGTGTCTGAAGCATCTGCCTAGAGCAGGAGCGTCAAGCCACTGAAATTTTCCAATTTTTCTAGTGCACGAATTTTTGATGCCATAAGGCTCTGATTCTGCAATAATCTAGGTTCTTGCTGATTAGGCTAGGTCAATGTAGTCAATGATAAGATTTATTAATCTGGTTTGCAATCAACCAGAGGTTTCTGAAGCATCTCTTCTGGGAAGTAGAATATTTGCTTCTTGACTGAGCTTCCTAAAATAGGTGCTATGACCCCTTGTAGTAAAACAAGTAGTCTTGGATAACCTTTATTATTGGTGGATAAGCATAGCCAGTTGGCTGATGGCTACGTAGACAGTTGACTTGACTTTGTGACGATGTATGTTTGGACTAGTTGAAACTTGAAAGGAACCACTTCTCTCTTGTGTTCTGCTCATCTTCTTCTGTGACATGCGCTTGCACACCATCCTCACAAGCTCACAAGGCTCAACACCAATGGAACTGGCGAAGTCTGTCTTGCTCGCCTTGCTTGCCCTTCTTGCATGGCTCGCTGCTGGTTCCACAGCCGATGACCGCCTCACTCTCATGTCAATATGTCATTCATGTCATTCATGTCAGGCATGGCAGCAAACTCCTCGTTAGCTCTTGCACAGTCATCATGGGAAACAGCTCTGTTCCCACATGCCAGTGGCGTGGTGTGACATGTGGCCTGAGTGGCCGCCGCCACGGCCGTGTGGTGGCACTGGACCTCCCCGGGCTCGGCCTCGACGGCACCATCCCGTCGGAGCTGGGTAATCTCACCTGCTTGAGGTGGCTCCATCTCCCTGCCAACCACCTCCATGGCATACTTCCCCCAGAGCTCGGCAACCTCCCTGAGCTCAGCCATCTCAACCTCAGTTACAACTCATTCCAAGGGAGGATTCCGGAGTCACTTTCAAACTGCACCCGTCTTCAGAACCTATTGCTGTATAGTAATAGTCTTCATGGCGAAATACCACCGGAGCTCTGCTTGCTGAGTGATCTCAAGGTACTCAATCTTGGCCAGAACACTCTCCTACCGGGGATTGGAAACCTTGTAAACCTAAGAACACTGAATCTACAATTTAACAACCTATCTGGGGGGATCCCACAGGAAATAGGTGGTCTCGTTAACCTTGTTGGACTAGGTCTAGGTTATAACCTTCTGAGAGGTTCCATTCCTGCTTCACTTGGAAACCTTTCAGCACTCCAATATATCAGTATCCCTTCAGCTAAATTAACAGGGAGCATACCACAGCTGCCAAAGCTTTCATTTCTTCTTGTCCTTGAACTAGGAGTAAACAACCTCGAAGGAAGAATCCCTGCATCATTGGGAAATCTCTCATCACTAGTGTTTCTTAGTCTTCAGCAAAATCGCCTCACAGGGCACATCCCAGAGTCATTAGGTAGTCTTCAGGTGCTTAATAACCTTGATCTTTCACAAAACAATCTTTCCGGCCCCATACCACATTCTCTTGGAAATCTAGGTACCCTCGTGACCCTCCGTCTAGACTATAATGATCTGGAAGGTTCTTTTCCTCCTTCGTTGCTCAACCTTTCCACTCTTGAAGATCTAGGTCTACAAAGCAATCGTCTTAGTGGGTCATTTCCACATGAGATAGGTAATAAGCTCCCAAATATACGAAGTTTTGTTGCGGATATCAATCAATTTCATGGAACAATTCCATCATCCATGTGCAATGCCTCTATGCTTCAAATTCTGCAAGTAGTATATAACTCTTTGTCTGGACGAATTCCTCCTTGTCTTGGAACTCGACAAAACAGATTGTCAGTCGTGGCACTTTCAAAAAATCAACTCGAAGCAACAAGCGATGCTGATTGGGGATTTCTGTCGAGCTTGACAAATTGCAGCAATTTGCGGAGCTTAGATTTGGGTTACAACAGTCTTCAAGGCGAGTTGCCTAGTTCAATTGGCAACCTTTCCTCAGGTTTGAGTTTTCTTATCATAGCAAACAACAACATAGTTGGAAAGATACCTGAAGGAATAGGGAGCTTGGTCAACTTGAAGTTACTTTACATGGACTACAACCATTTGGAGGGAACTATTCCAGCTTCTCTTGGTAAAATCAAGGTGTTGAATCGATTATCTCTACCACATAACAACCTGTCAGGATCCATCCCACCAACCCTAGGCAATCTTACAGCACTAAATGTATTATTGCTCCAAGGAAATGCACTTGATGGAAGAATTCCCTCCAGTCTTTTAGCAGTTGCCCCATAGAACAACTGGATCTTTCATATAACAGTCTTACTGGCACAATACCTAAAGAACTCTTTCTCATGTCTACCTTATCCAGCTTCATGCTTCTGGGGCATAATTTAATATCTGGTACTTTGCCATCTGAAATGGGTAACCTAATAAATGTTGGAGTGTTTGATTTCGCTTCAAACAACATTTCTGGAGAGATTCCTGCCTCCATTGGTGAGTGCCAGAGCTTGCAGTATCTTCACATATCTGGAAACTCACTCCAAGGGGAAATTCCATTATCAATGGAGCAACTAAAAGGTCTCTTGGTGCTTGACCTTTCCAGCAATAATTTGTCGGGTGGCATCCCTCAGTTTCTTGGGAACTTGAAAGGCCTTTCTGCTCTGAATATTTCATTCAACAATTTTGAAGGTGAAGTCCCAAAACATGGAGTGTTCCTCAATCTAACAGCAATTTCGATTAATGGAAATGATGGTCTGTGTGGTGGTATCCCTCAATTGAATTTGCCACCTTGTACCAACCACACCACCAAGAAGCCATCCAGGAAACTTCTCATGATAATCTTGATGAGGTCTAAGACCCCGTGTGTGGCTCGATCTTGCGGTTGACCCGAAATCCCAAGGGGGAAGAGAGGAAGAGCGCGAAGAACACGATGAACACGAAGAACACGAGGAACTCACGCACGCACACCAACCCGATACAATCGATACTTACCCCCGTGGCTCGATGGACCACGCCAATAGAATCAACCCGGGAGAGACGCGCGGTAGAATCCCGGAGTGAGAGATCGGTGAGGGAGATGAATCAAGGAGTGGGAGAGAGAGTGGGTAGCACTAGAATCTCACACACCAAATCCATGCATCCAACAAGGGTAGCCTTGATACAAAGGGGATGAAACCCTAGGGAGACAAAGCTCAAAGTCATGTTTAAGCCTAAATCTTGTCTAAGGAGCTAAGGGGGTGACCTAGGTGCTTATATAGGCATACAAGGCAGCTTGGGTCGAACAGGTAAGTGGTGGACCGACTCGGGCTGTCCCGGTCGAGTCGAACCCGTGCAATCCGGTTTGGGATCCGGTCAGACCGGGCCTGTGACCGGGTGGTCCGGTCCCGGGTCCGGTCGACCGGGCGCCAACCGGGAACTTGCGAAGTTTCCGGTCGCCTTCCGGTACGAGGCAGGGAATCCGGTTGGGCGCCCGGTTGACCGGGCCTGGGACCGGATGACCCGGTGGTAGGTCCGGTCCGACCGGGTCCTGGACCGGCTGAGGCTGGGCCTCTTCCTCCCGCCTCTTCTTCCTCTTCCTTCTTCTCTTCTTTCCTTCTTCTTCTTCTCTCTTCCTTGCACCCCGGGAGTTCCTTCTCTCTTGGTCCTTGTCGATGTCGGCACCTATAGACACAATGATGATAGGCATGAGGTAGCATACCATTCAAGTTGGTGTTGAGGTCGACCATAGAGAGGAAAGAGTTCACCTTGACATATATGGCGGGGTTTTGTGTTGTTGGTCCACTTGGGGGACTCCTTGGCCATGGTGTGGCGTCGACGATAGGCGGGGCTACATCAAATCTCCATATGCAGTGCAGCTTTATTTATCACATTAGCGTCTGCACTGTTCATATTCTACCATAAGAGCAGAAAAATGAAATCAAGCGCACAATTATCACTCATCAGTGAGAACTATATGCGGGTTTCTTACGCTGAATTATTCAAAGCAACAAATGGTTTTTCTTCTGAAAACCTCATTGGAGCAGGAAGCTTTGGCTCGGTCTACAAGGGAAGCATGCAAAGCAATGACCAACAAGTAGTCGTTGCTGTGAAGGTGTTCAACCTCAAGCAACGTGGTGCTTCTCAGAGCTTCGATGCGGAATGTGAGACACTAAGATGTGTTCCCCATCGGAACCTTGTAAAGATACTGACAGTATGCTCGAGTATTGATTTTGAGGGCCATGACTTCAAGGCCCTTGTATATGAATTCCTAACAAATGGAAACTTGGAAGAATGGCTACACCAGCAGCTCATGGGAGATGGTGAATGCAAGGCAAAAGATCATATTGCAAGGGTAAGCATTGCCATTGATGTGGCATTCTCATTTGACTATCTTCACCAACATAAGCCATTGCCAATTATTCACTGTGATCTTAAGCCAAGTAATGTTCATGTTGCTGATTTTGGGCTTGCAAGATTTGTACACCAAGACTTGGAGAAATCAAGTGGTTGGGCTTCAATGACAGGAATAATTGGTTATGCTGCACCAGGTGCATTTTCAAATTTATACTTTTATATATACTCCATATATAACTGCTTTTGTTGATTTCAGAGTATGTAACTTGCAATATAGGTTCTTTTTTTATAACTTTTTTTATTTATTTCAGAGTATGGACTTGGAAACCAAGTCTCAATCCAAGGTGATGTCTACAGCTATGGCATATTGCTGCTAGAAATGTTCACTGGAAAAAGACCAACAGACAGTGATTTTGGAGAAGTTATTGGCCTTCGTGAGTATGTTCAGATGGCACTGCCAGACAAGATTGCTAATGTCATCGACCAATGGTTAATACCAGAGATGGGAAATGATGAACAAGACAAGTCCAACTCTAACGAGAGTAGAGATCTTCGAATTGCTTGCATCAGCTCGATTCTGCGTATTGGCATTTCTTGTTCAGAGAAGACACCAACAGATCGCCCACAGATTGGAGATGCTCTGAAAGAGTTGCTAGCAATAAGAGACAAGTTTCACAGGAATCACTCCGGTGAAGGACCAACATCAAGCCACTGAAGCATGTGGAGATCAGCAAGGTGTTGCAAGCTGCCGTCTCCAATCTCCTATCCAGTGCAGCATTTACAGAAGGCTCGATACAAGATTCTAATAGTTGGTCTGAAGTCAAATTTTTGTAGCAGGCCTTTTCATAAAGCATTAAGGGCATCTCCAACCCTGCGACCCAAACGGACGCGTTTAGCCGTCCGTTTTGGGTCGTTTGGGTCGCTACACGGACACGCGGATAGCAGCGGATGTCCTATTTTTTTTGTGTTCCCCAACGCACCCAAATACGCAAAGTCTGCTCGTAGTAGTACTACTCGGAGACGCACGACGGCGAGCTCCCGCAGGGCCGCCGCGGAGGCAGAGGAGGCCGTGCCCGCGCCCGTCGCGGCGAGCTCCTCCCCATCCCGCGCGGGGGGTCCGCGCGCACCCGGCCGTGGCCGCCCTCGAGGAGCGCATCATCTCCGGGGACGTCGACATCCAGGGGCTCCTCGTCGACAGACCGGCGCTTCGCCGCTACCCACGTCGCGCTCCGAGCAGCAGCTCATCTCCGCGCAGCACGAGCTCCGCGCGGTCTCGCTCGCCGGCAACAAGGCCCGCTGCGAGCGCGAGGACGAGGTTTGCGCCATCGCCGAGCAGGCAGCGCGCATCGAGCAGGCCGCCCATGCCCGCCCGCCCGTGGCCGTCGCGGCCGGCCCCCGCCCGCCCCCGCTTGTGCTCGCCCGTGGCCGACGCCGCCCGTGGCCGACGCGAGCAGGCCGCCCGTGCCCGCGCCCGTCGCGGCGAGCTCCGCCCGTGCCTCGCGCCCGTCGCGGCGAGCTCCGTCCGTGCCCGCCCGCCCGTGGCCGTCGCGGCCGGCCCCCGCCCGCCCCGCATGTGCCCGCCCGTGGCCGACGCCGCCCGTGGCCGATGCGGCCGGCCCCGCCGTGCCCGCGCCCGTCGCGGCGAGCTCCGCCCGAGCCCGCCCGTGGCCGGCGCCCGTCGCGGTGAGCTCCGCCCGAGCCCGCCCGTGGCCGACGCGGCGGCGTGGCGTGGCGTGGCGAGGGGCGCCCGCGGGCGGCCGGTGCTTGCGGCCGATGCCCGCGCTGCCGGAGCGGCGAGGCGCGGCCCGGACGACCTTGCCCGCGCCCTTGGCCGTGGCTCCGCGGCCGGCGACCTTGCCCGCCCCTTGGCCGTGGCTCCGCGGCCGGCGACCTTGCCCGCCCTTGGCCGTGGCTCCGCCCTTGGTCGTGCTCGCGCCGGCGTGGCGAGCGGTCGTCGCCCTACGCGTCACCGTCGACGAGGTTCGCCGCCGGAGCTCGTTTGGCGGCCGGCAACTTCCGGCATGGATGGAAAAAAGCGAGGAGTCGGGCCGACGGGTGTCACGCCGGCGTGGGCGACGGCGGCATTAGCCCGAGCCAGCCAAAATCCGGTGGTCGTGCCTGGTCATCTCCATGGGAAAAAGAAGATAGAGGAGAGAGAAGCCGTGGGCCCGGGTGGATAAAACGGACGTCCGGAGTCGTCCCGAGCTAGCCGGACGTACGCAAAGTCCGCCTAAATTTAAGTTGTATTTGGGTCGCCCCGGACTTTATTGGCCGTCCGTTTTGCATTTGCGTCCGTGCGTTGGGACGCGTTTTTACCCAAAAGGACGCACGCGGACGTTTTGCGTACCCGCGTTGGAGATGCCCTAAGACCCCTCCCACCACCCAAGCTATCATGCTCCCATTTCCCAATGTACTATATGTACCAATTAACTGCAACAGTTTTCAGGCTTCCTTCCACAATTGAGTGCTTTCTACGTCACTACTTAACGCAGAAGCGACTGGTGTTATGGAAGACACATGTTACTGAGAGATCTCAAAAGGCTTATATGTACCAACATTATCCAACGCAGTTTTTCTACAATGGCGTGGGGGTCCCTGGCTTATCCAACGGCCACCGTCGCGCTAAGATGTGTGCTATGTGATTTTGCACTTTCAACCTGTACATTGTGCATCTTCACAAAAAAAAAAAAAAAAAAAAAACGAGACCAACCCAGGCACTAGCACCCGTTGGCATTTTTTTATAGAAGAAAACTCCTGAGCCCCGGGTTAAACTCAGCACTCGAACCCGGGTGGCCGGGGCGCACTCTCGCCCACCTAACCAACAGAGCGACGCTCTGTTCTCATTTTCCTGTACACATTTTCCTCCAACTCCACGCCGGGTGGCGCCGCCGCCGCCGTCCCAGTCTTCCTCGACCTTGCAGTATCTTCCTAGCTCCGGCCGGAGGAAGGCGACGGAGGACCGCGCCGGTAGCTGGGTCTCGGCAGACGAGCTCGCGCTGCCATTCCTGCACATCGCCGGCCGGGCAGATCCTCGACGAGCCGTACCCGCCGCCGCCGGACAGGAGGCCGGGCTTCGCCGCCTCCGGCCGGGACATTAGCGCCTCCATGGAGGACAGGGACGAGCTAGCCTCCCGCCTCGTCCGCGCGGAGCTCTACAAAGCCGCAACGCGCTCCAGTTTCTTTTGATGTTTGTGATGTGTTCATGCTCCAAATTGATTCCGTGTTGAATCTTTTCTTCTCTTATTTCAGCTTAATATTTTTCCTACTATTCTATGTGGATCCTATATGAAATGGAGTATAAAATTAGATTTGGTTGTCTTTCCTGTTTCCTCCATGTATGAGAAAAGGAACTTCTGTGAGACCTTGATATGTTCCATGGAGATTGGATAAGGCATGGAAATTGTGTGCTTAGATCCGTAGCATATTTTTCCTTTCTTCTTCTTCTTATTTCTGGGAATGCATATCATACATGCTCGTGTTTGTTCCCTGATTGTTCCTTCTTCCTAATTTTAATTGCAGATCTAATTCTCCCTTGATTTGTTTCCTTGTATAAAATCTGGAAAGAATCTAGCCTAATGAGAAGGAGAAGAAAATTTATCTCACCTAATCTGATTGTGAAAAAATCTGCCGTTTTGCTCATGATAAAAAAAGGTAATGGATCTGTAGATGCAGTGCAACACTATAAATTATCCTTAATTTCCGAACATAACTCCATTGATTTAGGCTCTCATCGTTAATTTCCTACTGTAAAGATTCTGTAGATGTGGTGCAAGTCTCGATACTGAACCTAACATGAGCTGCTCTGTAAAAGAGGAAGGACTGGCTGATGAAAAACTGGATCTAAACTAAGGTGTTTTCTATAATGTGCCAAACTGCTTGCACGAATCTCAAAGCCGGATTGGACGCCCATGATAAGCCTGGGACGCCCACATATATGTAGAGTGTGATTTCCTAACATTATCCAGCCACCATTGTCACCGTGTTCCTTGTTTTTGTGCGTTGGGTGTTGGGGTTGGGGGTAGGGCATAAAAACAGTATAGTGGAAACTACTACTCCTATGAATTAGGCCTACAAGAAATATTTGCGAGAAAAATGAGTATGGAAAAACTTAAGGACATAGGTACCAGTGGTATATCTATTGTTCGCAAAGGATGGTGCAGATCCAGGTAAGTCTTACTCTGCAATAACCAGGCTGTGATGCACAACTTCCAGAGTGTTGGTGTTATGTGGCTGCTAGGGTTTGGGAGGGAGAGAGAGGGCTGCGAGGGCGCGAGAGGGTCGGCCGGGGGCCTTGCCCACGGCCGGTGGCAAGAGGGAAGGGATTTCCTTCTTAATTCTTGCTTGATTAGATTGATACATCTCCTCTCCATATATAGAGAGGTTTACTTGACTCCCAAGCAAGGCTTACTTGACCCCTAAGCAAACCCTAAGACTAACGGGCCCGGGCCCATGACGTACTCTAACACTACACCCCACTGGACATGCAGCTCGTCCTCGAGCCGTAACCTAACGACGATTCGACCCCACACAAACCTAACGCCTAAAAAACAAGCCTTTTACATCTCGGCCTATTGTATTGACCTGAAATAAGCTAACCCGAATGAGACTCCGACTCTTTATTTTTGACTCCGAACGATAAGGCGAGAATCCTCCCCCCGCCGAACTTGTGCGTTTGCAGCCCCCAGGATCCCAAGGACAGCATCGGGACAGAGGGAGCTCTCGCGGCGGCCGGCGGCGAAATGCAGTGGTGCTACGCGGTGCGCTCCTGTCGGTGACACCATGTCTTCTCCCCGCTAGCTGACTGTCGATGTCGCAGACTTGGAGGTTGTCGCCCGCGGGAAAACAAAGCATGTCCGCCGCCCGTGGGGAAACCGCACGCCCAAGATCCCCGACGCAGCGGACGAGATCGAGGTCCGTTGCGCAACGAAGCGCAACTTGGAGGAGCTGCACCGCAGATCACGCATCTCCCGCACACGCCGACGCACTAGGAGGCCGCGCGCAGCGGCCTCGCAGCCCTCGCCGCCGCCGACATGTGGCGGATAGCGATCCAAGCGGGAAGCGGTGACGGTGACGGCGACGAGGGAAACGGACTCGGTGGAAGGGCATCCCGGCGGTGTCGATGTAGAGCCCGGGGCCAAGGTCGCTCCCACACCGCCGAAAGGCGGGGACGGCGTCGGTGGCGGCAGCGCCGGCTGCTGCGGTGTTGGTGGCGACAGCAGCCTGCCCACCGAACGGCGAGGGACAGCGTCGGTGAGGACAGCGAGCTGCAGCGGCGGCGTTGGTGGCGGCGGCAGCTGTTGTTGTTGCAGCTAGCCGTCCCGGTGGGGAAGAAGGCAGCCGGCCGTCGGAGAAGAGGGACCCTCGGCGCCGAGGTAGGGCCCGGCCCGGAGATGGTGGGCAGGCGGCGGCGGGGATCGCAGCAGCCCGGCTGTCGGGTGGCGGCGACGACAGCAGGAGCGTCGGCCGCAGCGGCCCGGCGATCGCGGCGGAGGCCGCCTGGTGCATCGGCTCGCCACGGCAGCAGCCGCGCCGCCGGCGGCTCGTAGGGACCGGCCGAGAAGAGGCAGATCTCCCGGACAGCGAGTGGTGAGATCGCGGAGGGCTGCGGTGATCTCCGCCGGGGAGAGAACGGCGGGAACGTCGGAGTGCGGCGGCGGCGGGTGGGAAGAACTCAGTGGAGGGCTGAACATGATCGAACCCGGGAAAGCTGATACCAAGTGTTATGTGGCTGCTAGGGTTTGGGAGGGAGAGAGAGGGCTGTGAGGGCGCGAGAGGGCCGGCCGGGGGCCTTGCCCACGGCCGGTGGCAAGAGGGAAGGGATTTCCTTCTTAATTCTTGCTTGATTAGATTGATACATCTCCTCTCCATATATAGAGAGGTTTACTTGACTCCCAAGCAAGGCTTACTTGACCCCTAAGCAAACCCTAAGACTAACGGGCCCAGGCCCATGACGTACTCTAACAGTTGGCAACTTGGTACTCATTAGGAATCAGTTGCCTGTAGAGAGTATAAATAAAGCATAAACTCACAAAATTTCAAAAACATATTTAAACATATCCATCAATGACCAAACTGGCTAGGGGAAGTCAAAAGATGGTAAGAACATGGGCATTCATTGTTCGACAGGTCAACAACTAAGTTATATAGTTGCATTTACAGAAAAACTCTTATATCAATAAAGACCATGAAAAATCTTGCCAGCTTTTGTTCAGCATTGATTTCTTCTAGTTTTCGTGATTTACATGGGGACAATTTCATGCTGTATATATGTATGAAACTGTGCACTAAATTTTTCTACTTAATACCACTAGTATAGACATAAGGGCACAGCCAGCTTTTTTCATCTAAAGACACCACTTGGTATAGATAAACTAGGGAAAGTGGCTCGCGATTTTTTTCGAGAAACTAAGTGGCTTACAATTTATGCAGCTGCTGTACCACATAGAAAATACCTTTCTGACTACCCAACAACATATCTTTAAATGTTACTAGAAAACAACTGCATCCTAAATGTGCTGATTGGAGGGACATTTTTCTCCATGCTGTGGCTCAAAAGGTTGCCACTGACATTTTTCTGCATCCTAAATGTGCTGATTGGAGGGACATTTTTCTCCATGCTGTGGCTCAAAAGGTTACTATATCTGGTTCAGCCTACCTTCTTGACCTCTGTATAGAGCTCTACCATACCGGACAAGTCCTTTTCATGTGGTGTTTTGACATGTTTCCGTACTGAGGAGGGACCTACAGACGGCTTCAATCTTCTGTTAATGTTCTTCACACATAAAAAGGTGGCTATCCATTGAAGTTCAAAATACAAGCATACACAACTTATGTATAGACCATTCAATCAACAATGGTCAATATAGATCATGCCTGCAAAAGAAATTACATGTTTCGGGCAAGAAACTGGCATACTCCTAAATTTATCATCCGTAGAATGTAGGCAGCATTAAGCTTTTTGTTATGACTAGATGGCCGGCTTGGGAAGAAATGCCCATACCTTCTGAACAGAAATCGGAATATTAATTTTCTTCCCAACTAGGCAGGCAAGAAACAGATTTTCATACAAGTTCACTACACGCAGGAGGTTTGACGAGGTGCTTGTCTGACATCGATTTCCTCAACGTCTCTACTTCCTTCCATCGATATTGTTCAGCGTATATGTTGGACAGAATTACCCATGGAGTTGTGCATGAAGGGTCCAAATCATAGAGTTTTGTTGCTGCTATTTCACCAAGTTCTGCATTAGAGTATTTTCTACAAGCACCAAGAAAGGAATGCCACATTGAAGCTGGTGGATCATTATGATTCAGTAATAAACTATAAGCTTCAGATAGCTTTCCAGCACGGCAAAAAAGATCAACCATGACGCTCAAGTGTTCAACAGTAGGGTTGATACTGTAGGTATTCTCCATCACTTGGTAGATATGCAATGCTTTTTGGAATAATCCTGAATGGCTACAGGCTGAAAGAGCACAGAGAAAGGTGGCCGAGTTGGGCTGCACTTGCTGCTGAAGCATCTCACTGAAGGTCTTCAATGCTAAACTAATTTTTCCACACCTTCCATAACCAGAAATCATTGCATTCCACAAAGCTGGCTCATTCAATTTCCTCCCTCTTTTCTCAAATACTCTACCAGCATACCTGTCACATCCACAGCTCATAAACATGTCAATCACTGTTGTCTGGAAAACATCATCCTCAAAATCTTGCATTGTCCGAATAACTTGGCAATATATCTGCTTCCCATGCTGGATATCTGACATGGCCGAACAAGCACTCAACATGCTTGTCATGGTTTCCAGGCTCACGCCTGAGACTCCCTCCAGTCGCATCCTACTGAAAAATGAGAAGACCTCAGCAAACTTCTGGTGATGCGCAAGCCCATTAATCACCAGATTCCATGTAATTCTGTCAGGTCTGAACCCTTTCAACCGCAGCTGTTCAAACAACCTTACGGCGTCTGCAAGCTTGTCGTGTATCAGAAAACCTGAGATCATTGTGTTCCAGGTCACCAAGTTGCGCTCATCCATGGTAGAGAAAACCTGGTAAGCACACTCAAGGGAACCACATTTCGAGTACATGTCAATGAGCGCAGTCCTGATCTTGACATTGCAATCCATTGCGTGCTTCAGGACGTAGCAATGAGCCTCTTTACCAAGTGACGGCGCCATCACACTTGTGGAAACTGAGAGGACTACCAGCAAAGTAGTCTCATTAGGTTTTCCACTGGACCCACGTATCATTCCCCTAACAATGCCCAGAGCTATAAAATGTTCACCATTCCTCAATAGCCCAGAAGCCATTGCATTGTAACTCTCGACGCCCTTACCAACCGTGAGCTCAAGAATCCTCCTTGCGGCGCCCGAGTCCCCAACGTCCAAGTACATTGTGATGAGCGCTGTGGCGACATAGCGATCCAAGCAATGCCCAGTCTTCACCACGAGCCCATGCAGCTGCTTCCCTTGCTCCACCGCCCGACAAGCAGGTAGCACGCTCGCCACCGTGACAGAGTCCGGCAACATCCCCTCTTTCCCGAGGAGCCCAAACACATCCCTCGCTTCACCGGCCTTCCCGCACTGCGAGAGGCCCGCGATGAGGGCATTGAAGCACGGCACGGTCCGTTCCGGCATTCCATCGAACACCATGCGCGCGTCCCGGAGACGGAGGAGCCTGGCGTAGGCGCTCGTCAGGGCTGTGGCCGTGTAGGGGCAGGCGGAGAAGCCGGACTTAGCGAGGTGGCCGTGGACTTGGAGCGCGGCGGAGGTGTCCTGGAGCGCGGCGCAGGACTTGAGGAGGCAGGGGAAGGTGAAGGCGTTGGGACGGAGGTTGGAGGCGTGGGCGCCGGAGTAGGCCAGGAGAGCTTCCTGGTAGCGTCCACTGGAGACGAGCTCGCCGAGTCGCTTCCATGGCGCCACGGTGGCCGCGGAGAGCATGACCGCATTGGTTCCGGCGGGGAGGGGCAACGCTCAGGTGGTGGATTGCATAAGTACAAATGGGGGGTTGGAAATTGTAAAATTGACAACGAGGTCCAGTTTCTTTTATGAAGTTAGGTCCAGTTTCAATTGCTCTCAGTTTACCAAGCAATTGGGTTTTCTTCCCAGGAACCACAATTTTGGAACCAAGTCAGTTAATAATATCGCCCAACAATATGTCGTGGATAATTGTCCCCATTTATATTTGCATCACCAGGATTACACCACAAACTATATGCTTTATTATTTCCGATCTTGCATTACGTCGGTGTCGCCATGTTGCTGCCTAGTTCACTTGGAGTCATATGGTTTCTCTCCGACTCATCTTATGTGTGTATATAGTAAATGCAATCGGTGGTTGCTCCAAGTTGGAGCAAAGCAATACAAGACACATCGAGATCATCAAAAACACAAAAGAAGTGGCACATTGTAGCAATGGGGTACACAAGCCAGAAAGAAGTACTCACCGCAGTTGGCTAAGCCACATGCTGGGTCATATCGTCATAGAGGAGCTTATCAGTCGAGAAAGATGATACAATAATATAAGATGACAAAAAAATATGATGATGCATGACGGTGGAAGCTGCTTGAGGCATATCGAGTCGACTAAAGAAGCACATGAGAGCCATGGCTCTCTTTGGTTATGCGTGTTCACTTCTGATGTAGTTTTATTTTATTTATGCTACTTGTTGACTTGTGAGCAGATTTTTTTGTTTCACATAAATTTATTGGTTGTATTTTTTTTTATAAATATAGAGCATGGAACATGCTATAACAAATTACCCTAACCTGTTGGAAGTAGAATCTTTCACTTGTAGAACGGATCTCTACACATGTGAAGCGCAAACAAATAAAACTACAACATCAGCTTGCATGATCCTAGTGTATTTTTCCAAACATATTTTTCTCGCCTTATAATTTGCACATCGACATGATTTTGGTCATCACCTCGATCGACGGAACATTTACTTGAACATACCGTAATTACAAAAAAAATTGTTGCTTATATTTTGCTACCAAAACCATTTGTAATATAATGTTATGAAACTTAAATATAACATATCATATAAAATTTCTAAGATTAAACTTATGTAATGATAATGTTGTTAAGAAAAAAATGTATATCCTTGATTCCATATTAACCACAATATGGAAAACCACGGATAAATTTATACGATCTCACATGACATAAAGGCTTTAGATCAACAAATCACATAAGAAATTATGATTTTATACGTTTTCACAATTTAGGCCAGAACTTAACAAATCACTACAATGCACAAATATTGCCCAAAACTGATGTGAATGAGCTGAGGTCCTGTCGAAACATATTTGTCTCGCCCTTATAATCTGCGCAAGACATGATTTTAGTCACCACCTCGATTGATGGAATATTTACTTGAACATAAGGTAATTATTACAAGTAAAATATGGTTGCTTATATTTTGGTACCAAAACCATATGTAATCTAATGATATCAAACTTCATTAAGAAACCTCGAATATAACATAGCATATAAAATTTTGAGGATCAAACTTATGTAATGATAATGTTGGTTGTAAAAAGTGTATATCCTCAATTCCATATTAACTACAATGTGGAAAACAACAGATAGATTTATACAACCTCACATGACACAAAAGGCTTTAGGTCAAAAAATTAACAAAAGAACTTATGATTTTATACATTTTCACAATTTTTAGATCTGAACTTATTAAATCATTGCTATGCACAAATATTGCCCAAAAGTCCAAAACTGATTTGAATCAGCTGAGGTCCTTGTCCAAACGTACGCTACAAATTACGACTCTTTGAGGGTGTTCTGCGCACAAAACAGGACCAGCTCGAGGTCGTCTTCCCTGGCAGCAGCTGCGCTGCGCAGGCCCTCTCTGTTCGGCTTCTCGCCCCGTCCCCAACCGGCGCAGCCATCTGCAGAAACCCAGAGAACTTTCTCGAACTTTCTCGAAGCAAGCCTCAGCTCTTCCTTCCTCCCCTCCTCGGCTCTTCCCCAAAACCCTGCACCGCCAAACCCAGGCGGCCACCTCCTCATGGACCATCCATGGCGGTTCCCAGCCGGGGACCTCTGCCCCGTCTGCGCCGCGCCCCACTTCCCCTTCTGCCCCCCTCCTCCTCCTCTCCCGCCCCACCCCTTCCCCTACGACCTCCACCCGCCGCCCCCTCCTCCGCCGCCGCAGTACCACGCGCCCTTCCACCCGCCACCGCCGCCGCCGCCGATGTGGGCTCCTCCGGGGCCGCACCCCTACGATCTCCTCGACATGGAAGGCCCCCACAAGCGGATGCGCGTGGGCGACGCGCCTCCGTTCGATCCGTACGCCGCTCCCACTCCGCCGATGCCGGGCAGGGCTTCCGTGGAGGGCGGCCGGCTGCTCGGCCTGATCCGGGAGCATGGCCATGGCCGCCCTCAGCTGCCGCCCACGCAGTGGCATGGCGAGCCGTACCCACCCGATGGTTTCGGCTATGGAGGGGATAGAGGCTATCCTCCTCCTCCTCCTCCTCAAAACTATAACAACCCTTACGCGCAGGGAGGGAATTTCGCCTACTACGATCTCGTCAGAAGGATGCCACCTCCACCGCCGATGCCGTTTGATAGGCATAGCGCCTTCGATTCAGGTTTTGCGCCTGTAGGAGGATCTCAGGAGAGCTATTTCGACCGCCGTCAGTTTCACCCGGATGCACCGCCCGGTGCTCCACCACTTCCTTCGGCGCCTCAACATGCTGAAGCAGGGAACCATTACGATTCCCGCGAGTGGCGTTCTCATGCCGGTGGTGTTGTGCCGCCGCCACCACCGGACCCCCCTGCGCCTTCTCCCCCGGATTACCATGCCATGCCACCTCCGCGGGCAGCAGATTCGTCGCTGTTTCCTGTCCTTTCCAGTTCTCCGGCTACTACCTCACATCCTCCTAGTGGTCACACTTTAAAACATCAATCCCACGCAATGTCGAACACAAATAGTTACAATGGACCCAACCACAACGAGGTTCATTTCCTCCTCTCCATGCACTTGTATGCTTTGCTTATAGCGCATTAGTGCCCACTCTGAAGTCAGAAGTATTAACTGTTATGTATGTGCGTGTTTCTGCAGGGGTTAGATTTGATATATCAACCACACTCGGAGCAGCATTTGGGGGATGGAAGACTAGCACAAGAGAAACATTCTTTTAACGATGTAAAATCCAATATCGTTAATGCATGTGACTTGTTCAGGCTGCCCCTTCGGGCTTCACGCCCTGATCATATTGTTATCATCATGCGAGGGCTTCCAGGTTCTTTCATAACCATCGTTAATGTTTTGTATTAGTCATTAATCAGTCTAATTGTTAACTTCAACAATGTTGGCAATGTGCATCCTCCTCATTACACTTGGCTGTTTTCTAGACTCAGTACAATGACATCAGGTGTGAGATATATTGCCATGACCAGTGACCTAACACTGTTCCAATGTTCACGTTGTCTTATAAGTTTAAAGAGTGGGCTTTGTCTTTCTTACATATACATCACTGCAGGGTACATTATTTACGCAAGAGTTCCTGATTTTTTAAACAAATTATACTCTGTCTAAGTTTGGCATTGAGGTGGATTATGGCAATCCAGCTTTTGCCTATTTCTCTTTGCCAACCAACCTTTTCCTTCCTTTGTTATAAAATAAGTTCAGCAATAGCAAACTGAGCCTGTATTTGATAGAATCTCAATAGAACAAACAACAATATGAATGATGAACTTCCTACTCCCTACATTTGCATATCTGTACTTTCATAGTGAAGTACAATCAAAGCTGTCTAACTTTCTCCACCAATACAATACTAAAGCTTCGACACTGTTTAGATGAAAGAATTTAGTACCCAGTGACATGATATATTTATTGCAAAAAGCTTGGGCGTCCTATTTCATTTGCAATCTATGTAGTATTATTGTTTAATTGTACACACGCTTATCTTTATTCCTGATTGGGTCAAGCCACTTGATATCTGCGCTTTACAACTATTACATTTCTGACATGTATAACTTGTAGGTAGTGGAAAGAGCTACCTTGCGAAGGCATTGCGTGATCTTGAAGTTGAGAGTGGTGGAAGTGCACCCAGAATTCACTCGATGGATGAATATTTCATGATTGAGGTTGAGAAGGTCAGAAGAAACTGGACAGTGGACACAAATTTATTTCTCAGGTTAAACTAAAATGCTCATTATGTTACTGCTGAATTGCTCTTAAAAGGTTGAAGGTGCTGAAGGGTCTAAATCTTCTACTGCATCCAAAGGACGGAAACATTTGACCAAGAAAGTAATTGAATATTGTTATGAACCTGAGATGGAGGAGGTGATGCAACTCATTTGCTCTTGTTGATTACTACCTTTCTTTCATGTTGAGCTTACTTGCCAATTATTCGGATCCTGTTCAATTAAGAAACATGCAAAAATAGTCATGGATACAATGAACCTTATGTACTACCTCCCTCCCAAAATAAATGGATGTATCTAGACGCATTTTTAGGTGTATTTACATCCGTATCTAGAAAAAAGTTGAGTCAGTTATTTTAGGACAGAGGGTATACTTCTTATTTGTTGAACTATGGATGTCAATGCATGTCTAGAGAATAAGATATTTAATGCTAACAATGATTGTAAGTATTATGTATTTGATAACATCAACATTAAGATTTTTCTTTTCGAAATATGGTTTCCCTACAAGAGCCCTTAGCTGGCTTGTGGATAGGAGCCTCGTACATCAGCTGCCTTTGTAAGAGAAAAGCTCCACCATAATAAGTCTAATTTCTTTTCCATTTAACAGACATACAGATCAAGCATGTTGAATGCGTTTAGGAAGACCCTTGATGAAGGGAATTTCACATTTGTGATCGGTATGAAGTTATTTTCAATATTGTTAAATGATGCAACATGCTTTATGATGACTTTAACATTCACATTGACGGTAACTGTTATGGTGGGATTCGCCTTGCATGATTACATTCTCTGTCATGTATTGTCCTTGCTTGTAAATTTCATGGAGTGTTGAATGAGCCCCCTGCCTATTCTTTTTCTATCATAGATCCATAGACATCTTACTTTGACAATCAAATGGTTTCCTCCACAATAGAAACTCTGTTTTCTATTAATTATCAAATGATTAGTTGTCAGTTTTCTGGTAGTTATGACCTTGGTTACCTAGATAGTGGTTGGGTACCCATTTGCCGCAGGAGTTTATTTTCTGTACTATTTAAAACATTCAATTAAGCAACATTTTAGTTGGTCGTTGCGACATGCAATGGTTATGCACCAGGAGATGCCTTTATTTTCACCAATGGCGGATGCTGGATTTTGGTAACTGACTTGTTTATTGCTGGTATCCCTGGCCGTTTTAGTGGATGACCGCAATCTGCGGGTAGCCGATTTTGCTCAATTTTGGGCAAGCGCGAAGGTAAATCCTCAGTCTCTGTTGCGTCAACTGCGAGAATTTACTTTGCTTACCTGGAGCTTTGCTTAAACATTTAAACTCCTGAGGCGTGTTCAACGCCATTTTTTTTTGAGAACATGAGAGGTATTCCTGGTCTAAAATCATGTTTTAGGGCCAACTGGCAATCGGAAGTACTCAAGATGTATTTTACTATTTTGAAATTGCATATTTCATGTCAGTGTCCTAATTTAATTCAATGGTGATCTTCTTTCCTTCCTCTTTCTTCGGAAATGTGTTTTTGCTCCCTACTAGAGTTGTTCTTGTGTTAGCTGCCCCCTTCACATAGGTAGTATGGTATACCATGACAGGCATAAAATTATGCAATGCTATAGAAAGTAGTAGATGCCAATTATTCCATAGAACTCTCCCTCCCTCCCCCCCTCTCTCTCTCTCTCTCTCTCTCTCTCTCTCTCTCTCTCTCTCTCTTCTGGTCTTTCTTCTAAATGGAGTGCCAGTGTACATGTGTGTTTGTTTACCACTGTGGATGTATTCCCTCCGTTCCAAAATAAGCGTCATAACTTTGTCTAGATTCGGATGTATATAGACACATTTTTGTGTGTAGATACATCAGTATCTAGAAAAAGTTGTGACAATTATTTTGGAACGGAGGGAGTATGTACTAGCTGTTTCTGTTTTCTGTGTTCAGTTAACCATATACAGGAGCATGCTTTACATTTTTACATGGTTTGTGTCATATCCATCAAACATTCCAAGGGTGTGCCAGTGTAGATGTGTTTGTTTACCACTGTGGATGCATATGCTAGCTGTTTCTGTTTCCTGTATGCAGTTAACCACATACAGGAGCATGCTTTACATTTTTACATGGTTTGCGTCATAGCCATCAAACATGTGGTTCCAAGGGTTTTGTCACTGTCTTCATTGTATATACCAAGAATCAACTGTTTAGTTGTCTGTAAGGAATTCAGTATTGTTGGATGTTTATGTGTTTTTTTGGCTTTGGCTTGTAATTTCTTAGCAGCACTACTTTAGAATTTGGATGGTACATGGGCAACGGTCAGTTGAAATTTTCATGACTTTCAGTAGACTAATTTGTCCAAACCTTGCTGGACAGTGTCCTATGCATTTGAGGAGGCACCCTATTACTCTACTCATTGTTTGGATTTTATTATCTGAATTGTGATTGTCTTTGATCTATTTTATAATTATGTTTTCATAGTAACCTTACTGATTCTGTTTTCTTTTGTAGAGATCTGGCTATGAGGTGTACTTGCTGGAGGCACCATATAAGGATCCAACAGTAAGTTTTCAAATATCACATAATAAAAGGTGCTTAACTTGTTGTGGAATACGTATTTAAGCTGCTTCATGCAGCTACCAGGACTATCTTTGTTAAATAAACCATGAAACCTCAGTTCTAAAAACTCACCAATTATCTTTTTTGGTATAATTTGTAAGCGTATGGACTGTCCATATGCAGTGCTGATGAAATACATGCCTGAAGTTGTGGGATATAGATATATATCAGGCTGATAAATCTTGCCAGCACTCGCCTCGTTATGCTTATCGATATGAAACTATATGATATAATCATTTACGACTGTAGAAAGCTTCAAGTCAAATGCATACACCTTGAATGGGCTTGTAGTCCATAGGTAGAGTAGACACATCTTGAAAATGCAGTTCTATAATAGATGTGATAAATATGTGAATGTTGGTGAAACTTTTCTTAGTATTGTTGCTTGGTAATACGCGTGTTATATAAAATTTACTTAAAATGGATTCCTTGTGTCGTGCATTTCCATTAAAAATTATGTGCTTTGTAGAACACTGCGCTTCCTCGTCATCATCATTACTTAAAGGCGATACAGTGTAGATTGTCTTTGATATCTTGTGAATTATATAGGGATGTGCTGCTAGGAATGTTCATGGGTTTACATTGGATAATATCAAAAAGATGGCAGCTGACTGGGAGGAGGCTCCACCACTATATCTGCGACTAGACACCCACGTATGTTCTTGGGAGTATTATTATGTCTTGCAGTTAAGACCTTACATTACATTCATAGTTGATCATTTTCTAATCATTTGAACTTTTTATCTTCAGTCTCTATTCCATGATGACAATCTTCGTGAACATTCTATACAAGAGGTAACACTACTTCACCAGTCATTTCTGAACAGACAGCTTTCTCATGATCTTTGTATGTCAAATAGGTTGATATGGACACAGAAGATAGCGATAATGCCAATGACACATCAGTTAGCACTGAGGCTGAAGACTCAAAGAAGGCTATACCTGATGATGTACCTGATCGAGGTATATATTGATGACATATCCTTGGTGTTTGGTCACAATTTATCTTACCATTAACCTATCAATATTTTGAGGAAGTCGTGTGAAGTATTTATTCTGTACTCCCAAGTGTATAAGGGCATGTACAATGGTTATATCTTAGCAATGCCACCTAGGATAATTGATGATGTGGAGGAGAGAGAAATAGAAAAAAGAGGTTTGTCTTCTCCATATATTTAGGGATGTCTCATCACTAGAGATAAAACTAAAAATAGTCCATTGTACATCATGTTTTATTGTTATATCTAGATTACGTGGAGGGATTAAGATAAGACAGTCTTATCAACCATTGTTCATGCCCTAAAGCCTTTCCTTCAAATAAAAAAGTGTAGAAAGCCCTTTAGTTTGACTTGTCTTTTCAGTGGCTGTATACATCTTGTCAACCCAGAGCTGGCATTGTAGGAATGAAACAAGTACTACCACATTGTCCCTAGTCAACCTTAGTTAGACAATCCAACTAACCTGGGCATTGTTTGGATCTCCTGCTCATCCACATTATTGCCTATCTAGCCTAGCTAGGCAGGATTAAGTATTTGATAGACTTATTAAACCTGCCTTGTCAGACAAACTCTCCCGCAATAGAAAGGTGGATGGCCTGTGAAATTATGATGCGCTAAATAGCTTATAATTTTATGAGATTAAAGACAACCAAACAGCTAGGTTCTCTGAAACCATGAACTAGGTTCTCTGAAACTATGAACTAGGTTCTCTTCTTCCAGCAAAAACAGTGGACCACGGATCTGAACCAACACTTATCTGAAACCACAGGCGTGCGTTGGAGTGTGCAGCAATGAATTAAATCTGTTGTGAAACGAGCTTACTGGATTTGAATTACCCGATAAGCTTGGTACTATTGCGAAGCTATGGTTGTTAAGTTATAGCACCATCATGAATGTATTGTTGTTGTAGAATCAAAGGGCTTGGTGTCTTTTTTTTTTCCTGTTTGAGTAGAACCATACTTATTTCTTGTATAAAATGTGTGGTCTGGCACCTTGCTTGATACTCCCTCCGTCCACAAATAAGTGAGTCAGATTTGTCTAGCTTTGCAAGTACGCATTTGTGTGTAGATACATGCAAATCTAGACAAATTTGAGTCGCTTATTTGTGGACGGAGGGAATACCTTGCTAGATACATTGTTAGCAGTATATTAGTCAACTTTATCATGTAGTTTTATATGGGTTGATTTTCTTAATACCAGGGGACAAGTGGGACTCATCTGATGAAGAAGAACTAGATGACATTAAGGAGCTAGGACATAGTAAATGGTCAAAAGATTTTGACGAGGATACAGAGAAGTCCAAGCATGCAGATGGAAGTACACATGCTCTTTCTGGGCTGGCCCAGACATATGGCACTCGTCGAAAAACACTTACTTGGGGTGATCAGGTATGAATTTTGATTTAGTGAAAGCTCAATATGTTGTTTTGGCTTAAATGCTGATCCTTGGCTGCACTGCAAGAAAAACATATTTTTTTTGCTTTATATGCTGATCCTTAGCTGCACTGCAAGATTTTTTTTTGTTGGCTTTATATATGCTGATCCTTGGCTGCACCTGTTTCTCTGCACTACATAAAAAAAATCATTCTTAAAATACTCTTAGATTAGTTGGATAATTTTGATTTAGTTACTGAATTTTATAGATTCAACGGTTCCGGTTCGGCCCACTGACCTGCTGGTCCTAACCTAGATTCTGTTACCATTAGGGTAAAGGTCCGGCCCGTAAAAATTTAGGTCCAACAAGAATCTCACCCGTTCGACCCTAGGATCGATCCGCACCTCTTCCTTCGCCTCTAGAGCACGCAGACGGCCGCCGCCGTGCCGCGCCAAGCGCTTGCAAGCCACCGGCACAGCTCCTGGTTGTATCATCCATATGATTTCCCGCTGATCTCCAAGCCATTCCCACCGCCGGAGCACGGCAATTCGCCGGCCCCCGGAGTAGGGCAACTCGGCCGTGGCCGGAAAGCTACGGGAAACGGTCGCAGCCGGTGAGCGCCCCGAGCTCACGCCGTCCCCTACCCTCCTTCTCCAGTAGCGGCTCTCTCCTGTGCCTGCCTCTCCATCCCCGGTCTGTCCTTCCCGATCTGCCGTCGTCCTCTTGGTTGTCAAATGTTCCTCCCAATGATCGGTGTTCTAATTTCTATTGCAAATTCAGTTTTTGGTACTTATCTACAAAGTGTGGTATTGAAGATTTTATTGAATCAAGTGAAATATTTGCGTTCAAAGAATTATAATGAAGGGATAGTTTGCTTCTGTGCGTATGGGACAGTGATGTATTCTCTTGGGAATTCATTGTCAGTTTTCTTTAACCTGTTGTCAGAGTTATTATGGCCAGAAAATTCAGATTCTACAGTTACGGAGCTGGAGCTAGTTCTGTAGTTTCTTTGTAGCTCGTGTAGTCTTTTTTTTTTGAGAATCAATATATTAAAGCTAGCAAGCCGCCTCATTAAAAACCTTCCAGTCCCCTTAGATACCCTGGTAAGGAAAAGAGTGCGTCAAAAACTTGCAGCCGCCATTCACACACCATTACAATCAGTCTGTAGGCTGTGAACTAAGAAAGCAGGTGGCTCAGCATCCCAGGAAAACAACCCATCTTGAATACTTGCAAATTTTGCACAAGAATGAGCTGCCTGGTTAGCCTCGCGACGAGCATGACATAAGCTAAAAACTGTGAAAAACACACTCAGCTCACTAATCTCATCTAAAACATTCTTGACCATAGAACGATCTGTCGCTCTATTGTGCCAAAGATGAACCAGATTTTCAGAGTCCACTTCAAAGACAACTCTACTAAACCCTCTGTCCCTTACATAAGTAACAACATCTCTTAGTGCAAGAGTCTCAATGATCAGAGGATCAGAAATACCACGGTACGTTTTACCCATGGCACCCCTATATAACAAACCCTCACGAGCAACTACACCACTTGCAGCCAAGTTATCGCTGACATTGAATGCCCCATCTGAATTTATTTTCACAAAACCATCTGTAAGTCTCTGTCACCTAGCAACCAGCCTAATAGGCTTAGGATTCTCCCTTGGAAGCTCTAAAGTCTGCAAAGTCTCCTTCACCAACTCAATCGACTTGGCTGGATTAAAGCCAGCTTCACCGTGAGTAAGATTATTCCTTGATGACCAAATTGAGTACATTACTGAAATTATAATAGCTCTCTCCTTTTGGCTGAAAGCTTTCTCACAAAGTATATCTTTCGCCCAAGTTAACGGGTGTAGCCTTGGAAGCTTAACCAAAAGAAGTCCCTTAGCCGCCTCCCAGAATAACTTTGCATGACTGCACTCAATCAGTGCATGCATCACATCTTCGTATTCAGCCTTACACGAGCACAGGTGCTATTCTCCATTATATGTCGCCGTGACAAAGTCCTATAATCGAGTAAAAACCTCGAAGAATTCGCCACCAAAAGACACGCACCTTTGGTACTACTGGAAGTTTCCACAGCCTTTTCCACACATCAACATCATTATCAGATGAAGACGACACAGAAGCGTCATTTCTGGCCTCCTCCAACTGGCGTGCCTCCATCAAGGCTCTATACGCAGATCGCACAGTATATATCCCAGATTTCTCCTTCGACCACGCTAACCAATCATCACCCATTGAGCTTCTTAGAGAAATACTCATTATCGAATCAGCATCAGGAGCAAAGAAAAGCTCGCGAATTAGTTGCTCATTCCACTCATGGTTCCCTGTCATCAACTCATTAACCATGACAAGATCAGTGTCTTCCAACCGGCCCATCGGCCTCATTGTAGCAGAGTTCGGTAGCCAGTTATCCTCCCAAATTGAGATTGACTGGCCCGAGCCTACTCGCTTTATAAGCCCCAGTTTCAAAGCCTCTCTTCCCGCCAAAATCGCCTTCCAGGTCCTAGATGCTGCCCTTTGAGCAGAAGCATCCATTAATTCCTGATTATGAAGATATCTTGTCCGCAGGACTTGAGAGCACAAAGAATCCGGTTTCATAATAATTCTCCAAGCCTGTTTACCTAGCAGCGCTACATTAAAAGCCTGCATATCACGGAATCCCATTCCTCCTTCGGATTTTGGAACAGCCAGTTTATCCCAGGCTAACCAATGCATAGATCTTTTATCTAAATTTCCACTCCACCAAAATTTTCCCATAACAGAAGTAAACTTCTTACACGAGCCTTTGGAAAGCAGGAAACAACTCATACCATGGATCGGCTTAGCTTGAATCACAGATTTCAATAACGCTTCTTTACCTGAATAAGAAAGATTCTTTTCAGCCCATCCACTCACACTACTTCTTGCACTTTCAGTAATATACTCAAAGGCCTCACTAGTTAGCTTCCCAATAGCAGTAGGCAGCCCCAAGTATTTCTCACTGAATGCTTCAGTCTGAATGTTCAGATGTTGCTTCACTGCCACTCTATTAGTCTCTGATGTACAAGGACGAGAAAATAGCACTCTTCTCCTTGTTAACTTTCTGCCAAATGATATATATCCAGGATTTCATTTAGTCTAGCAGCACTAGCTCCATTCGCATTAATGAATATCAAACTATCATCAGCGAATAAAAGATGAGAGATCCATGGTGATCTATGGCACACCCGGACATCCCTATCAATAAAACCAGAATTATAATGATGTATCAGAGCCGTCAAACCTTCTGCACAAGCCAAGAACAAATAAGGGGACATTGGGTCTCCCTGCCTGATTCCACGTGAAGGGATAAAAGGCTCAAGAAGACCACCATTCACTTTAACTGAAAACTTGACAGATGATACACACTTCATAATCTTTTTTTTTTTTTTTTTTTTTAGATCAATGGCTGCATCTTTATTCAAATCATGGCATCATCCCATGCCAGAGAGTTTACAAGATACTCCGGGGGTACCCCGATCCACGAATTACAACGCTTATTCTCACAGCCATCTTTCGCTAATTTATGCGCAGCACCATTGCAAGCTCGCCGCACATGCTGAACCGAGTGATCAGCAAAACCTCGCAAGAGAAGCTTAATCTCCTCGACCAACGGCCCATGAATCGACCTGTCCACCTCCTTCGACTGCAACTTAGCTACCGCCCCCATGCTCGTCTCGTTTCCCAGCACCGGCTTGGCGACTCCCATTTCGCGAGCAAGGAGTACTCCTCGGCGACATGCTAGGAGCTCAGTCCTCTCGGCATCGCACACAGAGGGGAAAAAATGGCAGGCTCCAGCCACAAAGCCTCCATGGTGATCCCGAAGGACCACACCGCCACCTCCATAAGCTCCACTCAAGGGCATAGCACCATCTGTATTCGCCTTGTGCCAACCTGTTGCAGGGACAGACCATTTGCAAGGTGGAGACGGTTTGGCCGTTACCCTGGACTGCGCCGTCGCTGCCCATTCTTCGGTCAGAAACATGGTCCTTCTCACAGTACTGTCAGGACTTTCGACACTCAATGAGTGCCTGGCCTCATTCCTCGCAAACCAGAGCTGGGATAGCAACATCATCGCCAATGGCAACTCCTTCTGCCCCAGCCTCCCAAGCCAACCTAGCAGCCAGCTCTTCAGGTCCCGGTAATGCTGAATTGTATCAGGTGGTTCAGCTGCACTAAACGAGGAGGGAAACCAAGTTTAGACAATATTGCTTCAACAAAGGGCCACTCCACACGATCATATGCTTTCATCATATCCAACTTTACTGCACAATGACCCTTTTTCCGCTTCTTTTTTCTCTTCATTGCATGCACACACTCAAAAGCAACCAGAGCATTATCACTAATCAATCTTCCTGGCACAAAGGCACTCTGCTCTTGGCTAATAGTGTATTCGAGAACTGGCCTCATTCGGTTTGCCACACATTTAGTAGCTATCTTGTAAAGAACAGTGCATAACGAAATAGGCCTATATTGTTTGATGGACTGGGGATTTCTAACCTCCGGAATAAGAGTTATCGCGGAATCATTAATCTCCTCCGGCATATCACCTCCATTAAGAAAACCAATCACTGCAGCACATAGCTCCGGACCAACTAGTTCCTAGTGCCGTTGATAAAAACCAGCGGTGAAACCATCAACACCTGGTGCCTTTGAAGGATGCATTTGAAAAAGAGCCTTCTTGACTTCCTCTTCTGTAAAATCAGCATATTAGCCTTGTCTTCTTGCAGCACCTTCTCATTTACTAAATCAAGAAGTCCCTGCATTTCAGGAGCTCCCTCTGAGGTATACAGGTTTTTATAGAACCCCTGAACCTCCTCTTTGATCTCCTCAGCATCATCACACCAAGATCCATCCTCACGCTGGAGGGTAGAGATTGAATTTATTCTTTTACGCTGAGAAGCAAACGCATGAAAATAAGCAGTATTGCGATCACCTGACTTAAGCCAGTTGACACGAGATCTTTGCTTAATCCAAATTTCTTCTTGAATAAGAACCTCATTGATGCTCTCCATGATTCGTTTCTCTTCCAAAGTTGGACCACGACCCACAGAAATCCTCCGTACCCGGTCTAGCTCCCTTCTCAAGTTACTCAGTTTCTTTTTGAAATCTCCAAAAGTTGGTGTACCCCAGGACGACAGACCACTCTGCAAACTTGCAAGTGTTTTTGAAAACCCCTTCAGGCCGACCCCTCTCTCAGCTTTCTGCCAAAGGTCCACTACCACTTTATCATAATCACCATGGGTTTGCCAGACATTTTCATATTTAAAGGCTTTCCTTCCCAAGGGACGGTGATTGATGTGCTTCCTTAAATCAGTATGGATCATACAGTGATCAGACTGAACTACACTAATATGCTTAACTTTAACTACCTGGAACATATTCAGAAGAGACGCATTGCCAAATGCCCGATCAATTCTTGCCTTGACATTAGAACTCCCCTCCTGTCTATTATCCCATGTATAAGGCAGGCCCGAAAATCCAAGATCTTGTAGACCACAGTCCTCGGTTACTTCTCTGAACGCCCTCATCTGCCATTCTTCCCTGTCATGCTCACTGAAATGCTCAGAGCTATACGGTGTTTCATTAAAATCACCACTCGCACGACCACGGAAGATCTCGGAGCTGGTGTAACCTCCTCATCAAAGTCCACGAAAGGTGTCTGTTCTCCCTGCGAGATTCTCCATAAAAATCTGTGAAACGCCATGGGGAACCGAGCCATCCTTGCAGTGAACTACTGCATCAATATGATGTAAGTTGGAACTCTTGATATCAACTGTTACTGCGGACGACCAAAACAGCCCAACACCACCACTCAAACCATCACTATCAACTACAAAACCTCCAGAAAAACCGAAGGTGCTAATTAACTTTTCAGTCCTCTCACCAGAAATCTTTGTCTCCATAACGAAGAGCAAAGTGGGATCAAATTGCTTCACGAAACCGCGAAGCTCACGAACCTGCAGGCTGTTCCCAAGTCCCCTGCAGTTCGCACTAATGCAATTCATTGATCCTGGCGGGGCTGGTTCTCAGCCACCGCCAAAATATCAGTGTCGGATCGCTGCTCCTCATTTTCTCCAGTGCCCTTAGCTCTCTTTGCTGGGAAGCTAATACCAGCAACCTTGCTTGGAGAATTCACTATAGCATTTCTCTTTTGCCCCGCTGGATCATCTTCAAACATGACCACATCATTTGGGCCCCTGATAACAGGAAAAGCCAAATCCAGCGGCACCTTAGGAGTCTCTCTTCTCTTGTACACTTGGGTACCCCCAACCCGGGTTCCACTCGTAGCCCTGAAATTAAACTTGGAGACCACATCCTTCACATGGCTAGTATTAGGGTCAGAACGCCGGTTTGGGTCAGTTCCATTACCTTTGCCAGCTCCATCATGCTGGTCCTTAGAGTCACCCTCATGACCTTGAGGATACTTCTTTGTGTCATCTCTGGTTCTTGCCTGCTGCCATTGAGGTTCTTGCTTCCACGGAGCGCAACGAAGCATCAAACGGACACTTACCCTCCTCATTTCTTTCAGCAGGAGTTGGACAGAAATTTTCAGAGTGGCCAATTCTCCCACATGAGAAACAGAAATACGGCAGTCGTTCATACGTTATTGAGTACCACTCTACCGTCTTCCTTTTTTTGGATTCAATCGGAAAACCTCTCATGAGAGGTTCGTCCAGATCGATCCACACTCTAGCTCTCAAACTCTGCCCCCAACCAGACCTAGAACCATTGTCATGCAGGTCCAGCTTGATAAACTCTCCAACCTGATTCGCAATAGCTTTTCCACGTGCTTCATTCATCCAGTTAAAAGGCAGATCATCACATCTGAACCACATTGGAAGCCTCTTGAATTTGATCTCCGTTGGCTTCATACTAACGTCAAAATCATCTAGGACAACTGCATGTTTAGATACTGTCCATGGTGCCCCTTCCCAGATGCGCTTCCGATCTCTATCAAACTCCATACTCGCTAGGAAAATATTGTCACCCTTAGCGGTGAATTTCAAACCTCTAGGGTTTCCCCATTGTGGGCGCAGAGCACTATCAATCGTCTGGATATGGAATTTTTTGGATGATTGAACTTTGCCCATCACTGCAAACTTCACTGGATTCTCTCCATCCTCCTTCTCGTCCTCCATTACCAAGATCTTCTTCTCCCTGGCGGTAAGACCAAGTCTGGCTAGTTTCGAAGTGACCCCCTGGATCACTGTATCCCCGCCTCCATCCGTCCCCCTGCTTGCACCCGCCTCTGGACTTGATTCCGCCATGGCAGAACCCACGAGAGGCGACCCCAAACCTGGAACAGATCACCAGCGAGCTCTGTGCTGGAGCCCCGATCACCTCTGGTCGTCTCCAAGCCCCAGATCGCCTCCAAAGACGCCAAGTCGCGCCGCCAGAGCCCCTAAACCTAGAAAAACGGTTCGGGCTGCTCGTGTAGTCTTGTGCAGCTAGGAAATCTAGTGCAGCCGAGCAACTCTAACACAGAGCGATCTAATCTCACACTGAGGTGTTTGAGCGATCTAATCAGCAGTTGGTGCATAACAAAGGGTTGAACCCAGGGTTACCCTTTTCCCTACTTGAATAGGTGCGGGCTGGACCTTTAACCTGAGAATTGTGTACAGGTGCAGTGGTCCAATAACAGGGTCGTCTCGGACTGGACCTCTTGCATTGTGACTGAATTTCAAGATACTTGATTATTCGAAAATAGAAGTGATGTCATCTGTACTACTGCAGTTGCTTATTGCTCTGTAGCCATTTAATGTTCTTTCTCTCAAATCTGTGTTAAGTATACTGTTTGGCTAAAATGGAAATACTATCTTCCGCTATTGTTATGCTTCAATCTTTTTTCCTTTTTTTTGCAGCTTGAAAAGGGTGGATTTTCTATCGGTGCAGCCAAAAGAAGACTCTCTTCATCCTTAATCATAGGACCTGGATCAGGGTACAATTTGGTTAGTATCGAACGCACAGCTAATTCTGTAGCAGCTGCACTATTTTGTTAGTAGCACCTTTCTTTCTGCTACTATACATTATTAGCCTATTTTGACATACCTGCTAGTATATGTACAAATCACTTGTTTGCATGTATTCCTATATTTTTGAAACGGGCCTCCTATTTAATTCAGTTTTATCTATTCGATCTTAGCTCCTTTTGGCTATTGTATGTAGACCCAAGTCTAAGATTTCTGCCAGTTTGGTATAGTGAAATTCATTTTGCTTGCAGGTTACCAACCCTTTGCCTGAAGATAATTCAACAGGGGTGAAAGATAAAGTGAACAATGAAACAAAACGACGATTCAGTGAGCAACTTCGTGATGAAGGTCAATCCTTCAAGGCAGTTTTCGACAAGCAAAAACAGCACATTGGGGTTTTCGACAACGGGAATGATGAGTAATCCGTGACAGAGAAAGCCTCTGGTGGCAACCTGCAGACGTATGTGCCTTTGGGTACTCAAATATGGCTCGGGGGCAAGCACATGCAGCTCGGAATCACTGGTTGCACTATCGCAGTTTGAAGATGATTCTTGGTACTGCCTGCTAAGTGCTAACCAGCCCCCGCGAGTCAAGATTGAAGTAAGCACTAATTTCTGCTAGTGCTGTTTGTGTTGGTGCTCTCATTTCGTCCCACAGAAAGAACTTGCGAGAAGTGGTTCCCTCTTCGAGTTGTATCGTAAGCTCTTTGCTGTGTTCCTCTCAGCAATGTGAAGTTTCTTCATGGGCTTGCTATTTCTGTGTTTAAAGGAAAGGAAATATTTTTTGTAATGGAAATAACTTTTTTTTGTGTGACAGAAAACATTATATCTTAAGTGATTTCATACTTGAGCACCTCCTGGGCACTGACAGACAACTCTGGAGGACCAAGTTAAGGCCGAAACTAACGCTCGTTCAGTGACTTCAGTTATAGTGTTAAATGGTTTGACCGTTGCACACTCACATTTACTCGGTGTGAATGCATTGGGACGGTGACATGCATGATGACTTCCGTCATTGTTGGTGTTTTGTGATCTACATTGGATGATGTGTCTGCCTCGTATCACATCAGGCACAATCAACACTATATAACATAGTGCATAGTATCATATTGTAGTACTACCTCCGATTCAAGGAATAAGGTGCCCTCGTTTTACGTGCTTTTCGTTTGACTAAGAATTACTTCAAATATATAAAGATTGTTTGTATGAAATTAGCATCATTAGAAAGTGCTTTTCACTACGAATCCAACGATACTAATTACATATAATATAACCAAGAATTTGTTGCTTAATTTTTATGGTCAAAGTTCGCCTTGGAATACGCGTGCGCCTTATTCCTTGAGACGGAGGTAGTATCATGTATATGACACTTGTTTATGATACTATCACTATAGTGGGTGGTATTATAGAGTAGTATCATAATCTTCTAAATTTATTGTTTTGTAGAATCCCAATACAAAACGTGTGTACAAGATCTATTTAGCATTAGCTTTTCTCGTAATGTGCGCTATGATACAGTATCCACCTATGTTACTCTAATCTTGTCTCTCCTCATTAATTAGATGCCACATCAGTATTTTTGTGGGTCTAAGACCCATGATACTACTATGACCAGCCTAATAACAGTATAACTTAGAAATGTCTATTAACTGAAGTTCATGATTACCCTAATATTACCTACACTACACACTAGGTCACCACCGGGTCCTTATACTCCCTTTCTACCAGGTTATAGGGTTAATCATGTTTTTGGAGCTATACTTAAAAATTGGGATTTCTATATTAATTACACAGATTAACTTCCATGCATGCCGTTTTAATTGTGTTGCATGCCACTGAGGATTTTCTCGCCCCTCGCCATTCACCTTGATCGCTGTGCTTGGACAATCTACCCCTATAATCTGGTACGAACATATTCCACTATTTAGAGTACATCACCTCTTTCCAGTACAATGCAAACGTAACATATTTGACTATTGCATCGCCATGCTTAGGTAATGACATATGCACACTTGGTCACCTTCTTAGAGCGAGTATGGTCAAAGATGAGCACCTTTAGGTGTTGGGGACAAGCATCTTGAAAAGTAGGAAGTCACGCCCAATAGCAAAATTAACCTGGCCACCCTGCATCCAAGAGAAGCTTGCCATTGTGCTTCTTCACCTGGACATACTAGGTCTAACCAGTGTAGGCTTTGAGTCTCCTCATGGAAGTGGCCAACTTATGGCGGACTACCCCTTATAGGCCCAACAGAGCTCTCTCTGCCTTCTTTCCATAATACAACACTCTAGAAAGCAACTTGTAGGACGAGCCATCCCCAATCTGAAGGCTTCAACACTCTCAGACTGAAGCTTGCCTGAATACTCCGGAAAAAGCCTCAGATGATGTCTCTATCATGCTCATTGCACACTTTATACATATCAAAAACATCTAACAATGTCAACTGTGACATTGTTCTTATAAAACAAAAGGCGTTGTTTTGTTGTCTGCACAATGTAATACAAAATGGTGACACTGAGTGAATCTCATCAGTGCCCTTGTAAAACATAAAAACTAATCTAAATAACAAGATCTCATATAATCTGATCAAACAGGATGAAGGGAAAGCCTAACAATGTTAGGGAGCCCAAAGAAGTGTTCTAACTTCTAACTTTTATATGCAACCTAACACTATTGGACCGTGGTGACCTGCTCGGGTACACCTGCAACCAAATGTTGCACACACCAGCCTAAGATATCACTCCTGCTTGCATGAACAACACATGGGATATCATTGCATTTACATGTATAAAAGTACTGCAGTGTACACAGACATTTTGACTTGATTTATACATCATCGCCATGGTTGTCAGTTGTCACTATATATAATAGATAGGAGGGTAGCGAAATAAAACAACTATGGACAACACGCACTTGCAGTGGCTTTACTCCACATGGAATTGGCTGGGTTATGGTCTAGCACACGTGCACTTGCTAAGTGGAAGACAAAACCTCTCGCGGATCCGGCCAAGTCAGAAATCCAGATCTGTGCATGTCATGGTGGTCTCCTTTTGTTGTGAAGTCGAAGCTGCCCTTGGGCGGTGTACGATGCCACCCGAGGGGCAGTCCGGTGAAGGTTCTATTCGGCGCTTGTCTTGCGCATCTCCTCTCCAAGGCTCGTCTTCAGAATCGGATCTGCCGGTTTCTTCTCGATGAGCCATCTGTTTGGCATAGGCTGGCTTGAGCTTCTTGTAGCTTTTGTGGGTAGCCAGGATGGCTAGGTGTGCCCTTGAGGCGGAGCGTGTGTGATTGTGGGTGTTGTTGTTGTTGTTGGTTTTCGCCCGATTTTCTCCTAAAAACCAAGCACCTTCTGCTTAATGAATGAATGAGGCAAAGCTTTTGCCTCCGTTTAAAAAAAATGTATAGTAGGATAACCAAATAACATATGCCCAATAAATAAAAATCACCTAGCATATAAATAATATGCGAGCATTCATTAATGTGATACAACTTAACTAACATGGCATAGTTCAATTGTATGAAACATCCATATACTTACATGTCTCCGAGGTGATAAACTGCGACTAGACATAAGTATGCTCACAGTCTGGACCATTCTCGGGTCCATCTCATGACTATGTGGAGATCACTGCATAGTCATGGCTCACAAATATCAGTCCTTCCCACATCGACTACTATCTCAAGTGCATTGAGACAAGATTTAGTCAACTTAACGATATGATTCATTAGTTAAACTGTATTATCAAGTATCAACTCACAAGCAGAACTTATTAAAACAAAACTCTACATCATAGTAAAACTACGAACTTGACATAGATCGAATAGTGCCACCACAGTGTGCCTGCATCCGCATATGATATCTTGGATAAATAGTATCTATGTGTACACCCAACTATATATGTTCATGCTCTCACAAGTTCACTACTAGAAATCACCATTTTACCTAGAGCCATATACCCTAGGTGGGAGGCAAAAAAAAAAGGTAGAGGGTTTACCTAGAGCTTTCTTTAGGGAAAGACTCCCAGGTGAAGTATTGACGGGAAAAAGGGATTTCTGGCTAGTGTGCACTTAGCAAGCTCTAGGGAAACATTTCTTTATCTAGGGCCACATACTCTAGGAAAAGTTCTGAATATGCCTGATGGGTCCGACGTGGAAAAGAGCTAGCTTTACCTTTTTTTCGAAATAGAGGTGGAAACCCCGGCCTCTACATCAAAATGATGCACACAGCTTCTGATGTCACCAACATGAAAATAGATTAGCTTGTGTCGATACATTTCTGCCCGATAGAAGAAACCCTATTCTTGATGGTTGTTGCGTGTATAATAGGAATATGTTTGCCTCGACAGAGCTAGTCCTTTTTTTGGTAGTCTCAGAAACAAAAAAAAACTAATTGTCAAGAGAGTGGGCTGAAGTGACTCTCCGCCAACACAATGGGCGGAACATGCCATGTGTCATGCCTATGTCGTGAGACCCAATTCCCGCCGTTCTATTTTACAGAGAGACACCCGTGTCGTCATCACCTTCCCATCAGAGTACTTTTGACATTTGATGGAGGGTATTTTTGAGGGTTATATTTGTATGCTGCCTAGGTAACACCGGTGACATGACAGAAGCCTACTGAATCCTTAAGTTCAATCGTACTTAATTAATTTCCATTGTTGATGCAATACAATATCACCATCGATGAAAGAAAAAACATATTCAATCCCAGGAGAGAAGTCACTGGTTCGATAGGACCAGGCAGAGGACCCTGATCACCTTGCCAAAGATTTCAGGGCCTTAGGAAAATCATCCTACAATGGACCATAGGGAATGAACGAAGAAGACATAAAAATAAAGACACTTAATCACATCTTGTTTTGCAGTATGCCTGAAACATATTACAACTAAATAGCTAAAATTAAACAACAGTCTATGAGAGAGAACCAAAATGTAAATTAAAAAGAATTGAATTCTTTCATGGACTAGGCTGGGAAGTGCAGAAGCGACTGGGACATACATATATTCAAATTCTCCATGTTTGTGGACAGCTTTCATTGGAAATCCCTGACAAGCTCGTCAATTAGTTGTTATCAAGGAACTTCCCAATTCTACAAGGTGTATACGGAAAACATTGGTCTATTTCATGATTTAAGTAGAAACCAAATTCCTTTGGGCACATATTGCCCAAGTCTTCTAGCTTGGATTGATCCAGGTGATAGGCGAATCCTCTCTTGGAATTTTCGCTCAAAAAGATGATTTCCTTGTAAGGATGAAATCCGAGAAGCGTGATATGTTCATTGGTGTGTGCTCCAGTTCTGGACTCAAACACATCCTCATCGTCAGAATGCCACTCTAACTTTTCTTGCACTAGCACTTCTTTATTATTGTAAATCGGACTATTAGCTTCATCGAAGTGGTAGTTTACATCTGCCATAATCCAGGACCCGCAAGTTTGTGGATCATGGTCTTGACGTGGTGGCATATGATGAAGGTTGCTATCATGTTTGGGAAGCCACTCATTACAAGATTCGTGAAGTGTCCAAACTCGAAGCCGGCATTGTCGGTCAAGTGTTGCAAAATATACCCCCTTCTCCGACCTTCCAAGAAGAACCGTTGGGTACCGTATGCGATCAACATCTATGGGCAGACTAATTGCTTGGTACGTGCAGTTTGATAAGGATACCCTGAGTCATTCAGAAGAAACAAATATATTAGTAAATCAAGAGCTAATTAATCAGGGTTTTATTGCAGCTAGCTAGCAGGGAAAATAATGTTAAAAGTCACCTCATAACGAAATGCATGGCAGTGTACGTAAAGGTGTCCGTGCCAGTACACGGCATGGTGTTGATCAGATGGCTCCTTGGCAAGCCGCATGTCAGCGAGAGTCCCTAGGGCGTCGCCTTGTCGGATGAAGGACCTCTCCTCCCATCTCCTTGTTTCTGAAGAGAAAACATGCATCACGAATGGTGAGGGAGGCCATTCCTGCTGCCTCACTGGGGCGTCCAACTCAGACGCAGACCGGGTGTGCAGAAACATGAGCACTTGGTAGTGTAGCGACACTGCAGGATCGAACATGAGGTAGTCTTGTTGGTGGAACCGTGGAAGTCTTCGAACCCCGCGGGCTTTGGCGGGTGCGGGGGCAAGCTCGCCCAGCGCCGTGTGGCGGGGTTAACCACGTAGGAGTATAGCAAAACCAGACCATTGCATATGTCCTCGACGCCGACGTCGTCTGTGGGCACGAAGTGGAGGTCGCCGCTGATGGGGGTGTCCGTTGATGGGCGATAGATGAACTCGGTTAGTTCCAGGCTAGCGAAGTTGATGAAAAGGCCGGCCAAGGAGAGCGGGAGGAGGTCCCGGTCTAGGAGACGACGAGCGTCGATGGTGGCGTGCCAGGCCCGGCAGACGCAGCGTGCCGCGGCAAGGCTTCCCGGAGGAAGGCAGCGGAGGACGTCCGCGAGCACGTCCTCGGGTAGCCGCTGCGTCAGGTCCATCTCCATGGTTGGTCGGCCCGGTCGCCGCGCGCCTTGCCCCGCTCTGCTATAAGCGCTCGCTCGCTGGGCCTACTTCGAGTCGGAAATGGAGTCCGATCTAAACTTGATCACTTGACTCTCGGGACTACTGAAAGTTAGCTATTCTCTATTCTGTTCTTACAATCACCGTGGGTTCGTTAACATAGAATAGCTGAGCCATGTCAAAAGCATGATGGCCTTTCCACTCTGCAACGCAGCGGCAAATATTTCATGATGAGAAAGTCCTACTCCCTTAGTCGATTAAAATTGTTTTAGATTTATCAAAATTTAAAGGTATCTAAACACTATCTAATCTGGGAATACATCTAAATTTTGACAAATTCAAGACGAGTTTCACGGAACGGATGGTATTTCCTTATTCTTATTCGATTAGGAAAACAGCCATCCTTTTAGTGAAAAAGGCTCAGAAACAAGACTTTGCCTATGTTCGCGATGGTGAGTACCTGAAGTACGATCATCGCTCCAAATAGGAATCATTTGTGTAGAAATAGGGTCCTCCTCTATTTCTGAGGTCCCTTATTTCTGAAGTAAAGATTTCTGATATCCATATTTCTGAAGTCCAGTATTTCTGATGTCTTGCAATCGGATCAAACAAACAAGTGCATTTATCGGATGGAATAAATTCCAATTGTATTTTACTAGTATCTGTCGATACCAGTCACAAGCATAAGTGAGCGCGTGTACTAATTATATAAGAAGAAAAGAGTTGCTTTATTAACTACTCCCTATGGTCATTTTTAATTAAATCAAATTTAGCATAAAATTGTATTAAATCCGAGCCAATTAAAAGAAACCGGAGGAAGTAGCAAAAAGTCGGATATATAATAATAATACAAGAGCTATCATGTTAACTAGTGGAAAACGGGGCAAAAACAAATACTACCCCTGTTGATCAGGTCCTTAAGAGATACTCCTTTCGTCAGCAAAAGTGTATGTTTAGCTTTGTCTTGAATCAAAGTTTATTAAATTTGAACAACTCCCTAAAATACAGCAGCAACATTTGTTTCTAGAATATGACAGTAACAACTTTGTTTGCACTAAATGAGTATCACTAGCTTTTTCTTGATATGTAGTTTCATAATATACTAATTTGATGTCACATTAGCAGAGTCAGGGGGTTGTTATTTTTTCTGTCAACTCCCTCCTGGGCCGCTCGCGCGAGCGGCTCCGGAGGCCCCAATCCTAGAAGCGAGAGGCGGCGCCGACTTGCTCTCCCGCCACTGCTGGCGCTAGCGGTGGCAGCCTCACCTGGCCGTCGAAGGCGATGGGTTGTGGAGGCGCACCCCCGACGGGCCCCCTTCGCGCGGAGGTGGGACGCCACCGGGGCTGCGTGGTGGTGGAGAGGAACGGTCGGCGGTGCGGGATCTCGGAGGACGTCGCCAACGACGACGGTGCATCAGGAGGAGCTGCTAACCTCTCGGCCTGGTAGGCAGCAAGGAGGGGAGGGGGGGGGGGGGGGGGGGGGGGGGGGGTGGCGGTGGCCAGGAGGAGGCGGTGCAAGATCGAGTCTTGGGGCGGCAACGCGGAGGATGCCTAGCCAGGTTGGAGTGCCCTGGTGCATCGGCCGCCTGTCCCTGTGCTGGGGACGAGCAGCAAGGCCTCCCGGTGGTGCCGGTGTGGGAGCTGGAGGTTGGGCGACTCGATCTGGGCTTTTGAGGGCCGGGTTGTCGGTTGGCTGTCGCCTGCAGTGGGCGTGCCGGAGTAGACGTCCTGATACTCGCGGGAGTTGGTGGGGAGTTTTGTTGTTCTGCTCTGTCGGGGGAGGGTGGTGGTGCTGGCTCGAGCTGTAGTGTCGGGGGCCATGGCTTGCAAACACAATGTTGAGATGTTGCGGCGGCAGCAGTGCGAAACTTCATGGACAGTATGGCCAACCCCGGAGGCGCCGAGACGAGCGATGATACAGATGAAAGTCCAGCCTAACTTTTTGGGCCGGTGACGATGGCGCCCGCGGGTGTCGTACCCCTCCTTGGAGGCGTCTCCGAGGAGTATCGGTGTCTCTCGCGGTCTCGCTTGGTTTGGTAGTTGTCTCCGGGTGAAAGCCTAGATCCATCGGACTAGCGCGATGGCGCGTCCTCGACGTAGACCCTATGTTGGGAGTTTCACGTTTGGAGACACGGCTTTGGAGGTCCTGTTGCGTTTCCTCCGGTGCTCCCCGCTATCCGAGGTTGTCTGCATGGGCGCTATGCACGCCATAGCTGGCAAGTCCAAGAGGATGCCTTCTCGGGACCGACCGAGTTCCGCCATCTTATCCTTTGATGGTGCATTGACAAAGAGAGTCCTTTTGGAGTTGTTGTTCTTCGGATGCGTCTAGCGCCGATCGAGACGCGGTTCTGTTGCATAGCTTAGGATAGGTTTTTTCTTGTTGTGTTTGTTTTGTCGGTGGTGGCTGTCTACGAACTTCTGGTGTGGAATCCGTGCTATGTGTGGTAGCCTTCTTGTATTCAAACATCTTCCATCTATAAAGATAAGGTACCCTTTGGCGTACTCTCAAAAAAAAAATGTCACATTAGCTACGATTACCGGTGATGTCAAGAGCCAAAATGAGCCACAAATGAGGGTCATTATCTAGTACTTGTAGGGTCCAAAGTAGTGTGATAATGGCTAGTATTAGGGTGGTAACCAAATTTTTGTGATGTCAATTGACATCATATAATGTATGTAGCTCCACCATTAGCTACTTTTATGTAAAAGATGATCAACAATTTGTCTTAAGACAAAACTAAACCTTCAGGATGATTTCGTTCTCAATGCAAGCAAGCGCCAACCAAGCCCACACTAGTGGCGCAACCAAGGCCTCACACCACTAGGCGTCTAGGTCAAAGTACTAGGCTATCTATCTAACATGACTTCCAAATAGCAAGATTCGAGAAGTTCTACTATATGAGTTTTGTAGAACCGCTCCACCAACAAAGGTTATCCACATAGTCTCGAAAGCCCCCAGCCGTACACTACCACTGTCTGGGAGGCCTCAGGTTCGTAATAGAGACCCTCCCGTGTCTCCTGCTTTCACGCCCTGCCCTTGACGATCATTAAAGTTGTAGTGGCTGGGAATGATGCAGGTTATCAGATGCGCCTTTAATTTAGTACGTTTGTACTTTCTATGTTAGTGTGGTGTATTTTTCATTGTGTGTACTTTCCCATGTATTAGTGTGTACTTCTTAATTTACTGTGTTCACTTCTCCCTGTTAGCGTGTACTTTTCATTCCCGTGTAGTAGTGCATGCTTGTATTAAAATATGTTTAAACATGAGTGCATAAAACTGTGGATACATGCTACCTTAGCGATGCACTAGAAACGATCTAGTGTATCTCTCAAAAGAAAAGAAACGAGCTAGTTTCCAAAAACAAAAAACTGGCAATCAAACTTGAATGTCTCGCTACTAGAAAAATGCCTAGCCACAATACCACTAGTAGTGGTGTACCGTGGTAGTGATGCGCCATTTCTATATAGTAGTGACACATCAAAAGCACTTGCACCACTACTAGGTCAATTACTAGTGGCGAACCGTAGGGCCCATGCGTCAATGCTATGTGTGTGCTGGTCCACCCTCTCCCCCCACCCCTAGGCCTACCAGTGGCGCACACTACCTCAGATAGTAGTGGCACGTCATGTAGTGGTGCACCACTTGTAAGCCTGGAGGAGGGGGTTGGATCTATCAGGGGCAGGTGTACAACAGATATGCTCGAGGTAATTAATGCAGAACTGTTTTGAGTTTTGAGTGTGTCTCTCATAAGCTGAGGTTGCCATATAGTTCATTTCCACGATTGACTATTGCCACAGAAGAATATGCGCCCACGAAACGAGCGAGTGGTTGGCATGTGTTATTACCCCAAATTTCTATTTCCATGAGCTATCAATCGCTACAATTCGTTACATGTTGTATTAAAGTTATCTCCACAAATTAAATTATGGCATCAGGTAAATGTTACCAACAGAAAAATGTGGCAACTTCCTACATAACTGTTGCAATAGCACACTTTATTGCCACGTTTGTTTTTTGTGGCAATAATCTATTACCGTGTGTCCACTCGCAACGGCTGCCAGCGAATGTCGTATTGCCACGATTCGACATGTAATACAACGAACAATTTTGTTGCAATAGATCCGGATCCTTATAGTGTGTCTGCGTTCATAAGGTTAGTGTATGTACAAATCTATGAGCGTCAGCTTATGTAGTGTGTTTAGGAAAAAAAAAGCACTATCCTTTGAGGAGAAAATGACAAGAAAAACACCACATTTAGGACCACGTATCACATAACCACCATCTTTGGGTTGGGTGCCAGGAAACAACCATTTTTTGACCAGGTGTGTGAAACATCAGGAATTCTATGATTAGCTCCGTTTGAACCATTTTCTGATCATTCGGACCCACCTGTTGGGTCTATGTGGCAAGAATAAACAAAGTAAAGGCTAAATCAAAAACTTTAGAACTTATAATGGATTTCAATAGAAATCAAGGGCATATTTGCAAAATTGTCAAAGCGATAGAATTTCCCATCATCTTCTTCCGATGGTTCCATCCCCAAAGGGATTTTGGCGATGAGCTCTCCTAGTCTACCAAGCCTCGCCTCGAGCTGCCGCTATACCGAGGGTCGAGTAGCCGCGCATGCTCACCGGGTACAAGCACCCGTTCCTGGCCAGGAACACACCCGTAGTTGCTGCCTAGGGCTAGGGTTGTGTTCCCAGTACTGGCCACCCCCTTCCCTGCCGGCCACCGAACGCAGGCGAGATGCACAAGCAGGGGAAAGGCGGGAAGGGCCGGTTCGGCGGGTGGCATTTGCCCAGCTGCTCTTTCCACGCCACCTACCCAACTAGGCCTGAAATTCAAGCCGAGCCGAGCCAGCTCGCTCAACTCACTAAAGCACGGTCAACTAGCGAGTAAGATCAACTCGACTCTATAACAACTAGGTCTAGATTTGGAACTCTCATCGACTTGTAAAGCTCACAGGTAGCTCGCTAAAATTGCCAAAAGGAACATGTATAACATATGATGCATTTTTCCCTAAATATTTGGACATGAATGATACACAACAATAATTAGAAATATGGTACCACAACAATATAGACGATAAACAACAATAATGAATGATTACATCACAAGAATAATAATTGCAAATCATTAGACATGGCTAGATTAGTTTGTTTGACTAGATTGTACATCCTAATGTTATTCTTACCGAGCTAAACGAGCTACTCGCGAGTTAGGTGAACTTGGATCGTTTAGCTTGAACTTGTTTAACGACAAAATTTGAAACTCGGCTCGAATCAGTATACGCCAAGTTCGATTGGAGGCGAGTTGAGTCGCGAGTTACTCGTTTAACTCGCAAGTTTCCTAATTTAAATCCAGGCTTACTTCCAATTCCTCACATTTGGTTATGTGACACTACCACCCCAAATGTGGAGGTAATTTGTATGAAAATTCATGTGTAATGAGAAATGCGGTAATCATTTATTTTGGATGCAAATATGTTTTAACACTTAGAAGGCAGTTTTGTAATGTGTAGACAAAGACCATATTTTTTACATGTTGTGCATCATAGATGTAAATGTGTAGATATAGAGCATATTTTTGGATGTTGGTGTGTCCGAACGATGGATAATGTGATCCCAGTGGAAGCAAATTGGGATCTTGTCGCTCACCGTGTTTTCCTTCATGTTTGTGTCGAAGAAGTGTGAGCAAATAGTTGTCTGGTTCAATTTTGAACGTCATTGGGTAGGCCAATTTTGTGAACAAGTTCAAGAGTACACTAACAAAATTATGATAGCATGAAAATTGAAAATAATAGGTACTTGAGTACATCCGATTTTGGATACAAATAAATGACATTCACCTTGCGAAGGATGCTATAAATACCATCATTTGGAACCTCACCTCGAATGGTGGGGAGTAATCCATAACCTCGGCATACAATACGCAATTTAGCGGAGCCACGCCGACACGTATGAACAAGTTGGTTCGGAAGGCATGGGCACCTCTAAAGATCAAGTTCATCTCTTGGTTGGTCCACCGTAATAGGATTTAGACGGCGGATCGTCTTGAGAGGAGGCGCTGGGACAATTACGATCTTTGTCTGCTTGGCAAGCAAACTCAAGAGGTGACATCAATTTTTTTATCTCCCATTGCCGCTGCACAAGGCGCTTTGGGGAATGATGAGGGATTGGCTAAGCATCACTTAAATCCGCACCCATGAGTGGACGAATGATATTTCCCTCAAGTCTTGGTGGACGATGATGTCGAGCAATGCAATTCGTAACCGAAATGCAATGTCTTTTACCACTATGCTTGTAAGTTAGATAATTTGGAAGGAGCGGCATGCAAGAGTTTTCAATAACAATTCCACGCCACGTCCATCCTTTTTGAGATCATTAGAGGCGAGGCCAAGATTTGGGTCGCCACGGGGACAAAGCATTTGAATCTTGTAATATTGGAGAGTAATCCCTTCCGAGTTCTGTTTTTTTTGGGGTTTTTTGCTTTGTCTTGTTAAGTAACGAATGATGAAAAATCTTTTGCCCCCTTTCAAAAAAGGGTGATAAACTCTCAAAATAGAATATGTGTATGTACCTGATATGCATCCAGTCTAGGAAGAGATCCTACCACTGTTACCATCGTTGACATAGGCATCCCCAATGAGCCTGTTGAAGATGGTACCCGGGGTTTTACTGAAGGCCCACGACCCGAAGATTATAAAGCTCGGAAGCCCAGTTAGGAGAGAGTTTGGAAAGATAGAATTGTATTAGGAATCTTGACTTGTAACTACTACGGGACGGACTCAGATTGTCTCCCGAACTCTGTAACTTGTGTATCACGAAACCCTCGGCTCCGCCTCCTATATAAGGGGGAGTCGAGGGACGAAGAGAGGATCGATTTCATTGTCAACACAACCCTAGTTTTCTAATAGTCGAGCACTTTTCCGGCTGAAACCCTCGAGATCTACTTGCCCTCTACTTCCAACTAAACCCTAGTCTACAATCCGTAGGCATTGACAAGTTAATCCCTTGTTAATTGGCGCCATCTGTGGGAATTAGAGGCGACAAGGAGCTGATCTCGATGGCACGTTCAAGATCATCGAATTCTTCGGTAGCAAACAACGCGATGGATAGAGGTAAACGGATGGAAACTGATCTAGTCGATTTTGTTCCTCACCCGCCCTCCCGTTTGGATGCATATGCGTATCTGGAGGACCTTATGAAGATGACGTTCGGAAGGTTCCACTTCCGCGTCGAGAAAGAAGGATCGTATCGTCTCGAGGTTCTGACTTCGTCGGGATTATCGGCGGTCGATTCCGATTTTTCGGATTCGTCGTCATCGTTCGAGACAGGCAATGAGGAGATTTCGCCGCCACGCTTCATCAAAACTACGGCAAGCGAAAAGCTCGCCAAGATCTTCGGCGACATGTCCTTCGAGTCGTCTGCGGACTCCAATATAAGCAGCGACTCGGAAAGCATCGACATCTTCAACTTCATCGACAGATCCACTATTGTTGGAGAGGTCTTCGCCGATCTATATGATGGTGTCACCAATCCCGACAAAGATCAAAATTCAAAATACCATCAAATCTATGCAATCGGAGAGACAAGCCGACCACAGGAAGAGACATCAGAGAACTTCGATAACGCGGGAAATCCATACGTCGATCCCGCTGATTTTACGCGAGGTTTGAGAACCAAATATGTCGGACCTGGAACACGAGAGATGGTGCAATTTCCGCAGGCAGTGTGGGATAGAGTTGCAAGAGCTATTGATGGCACAGAGCCAATGACTGTAACTGCGACAGCTGAAGAGTTACAAGCATATCAATATAGACTCGCCCGTGCCAGGCGAGAGCTCGAAAAATAGAAAATTGAGCTGGATAGGAGGCAAGCCGTGGCTTCTGCGTCAAGCAGGCGAAGAGCAGAGTTGAGCCGACAATCAGGTACTTCGGGAAACAGTCATAGAGCAGCTCGAAATAGGGCAAGATCTCGGTTGCAAAATATACCTGAGGCTGAAAGGGGGAACCTAGTTCAAAACCTCGACATGTCCTTTATGTCGATTGATACGAGGGGGAATATTATTCCCAAAACACCAGAAGCAGGATACATGGCGACACAAGCTTTCATCCTGGCATCCAGGCCACCTCCCGGAGATCCAAGAGAAGCGTTGTATAACATGGCCATGGCAGGAGTTGGAGCCATGGGAACAGCGTTCGCAAATACGCCTCCCGAAGGATCTGCGAGACAAAATAGTCCACGACCTACTGCAGCGGTGCAAGATCTCGCGAGAACGAGTGGGGCAAGAGACGCAGCGACTCAAGCAAGGGTGGACAGAGCGCGACAGGACAAAAGGGAACGTCGACACTCACCAGAGGTTGATGAAGAAGATATGTGCGGGCTCCCGGCTTTACAAGACGAGTCCGAAAAACTCGAGTTCCGTCAGGGTTTAAGCTACCCGATAATTACAAAAAATTCGATGGCTTGCAAGATCCTGAGGATTGGCTAGTTGATTATCTCGAGACGGTAAAGCTGATAGGTGGAACCGGAGCAACAACCATGCAGATCATTCAAGTACACCTGAGTGGAGCCGCACGATCGTGGATAAAAAAGCTGCCTCCTGGATCTATCGACAGCTGGGAAAGTTTCGAGGATATATTCGTGAAGAATTTCCGATCCACGTGCAAGAAACCTGCATCATTGGAGCAGTTGAGGGCTTGCAGGCAGAAACACGACGAATCAATGAGAACGTATATCCAGAGGTGGAACATCATCAAATACTCGGCAGAGAATATATCTGACGAGAGAGCGATAGATGTATTTTTGGTTGGTATTCGAAGGAGGGACTTTGTCGAGGATTTGGGAAGAACCAACCCAAAGACAATAGCGGCACTCATGGAGATAGCGAATCAGTGGGCAGATGGAGAAGATGCTGTTCATAACAAGCGACACAGGTCGCCTGTGGAGGACCGCAGCCGAAATTTTCAAAATAGGCGAGGTTTTCCTCGACAGTTTTCAGATTATGATGCTCCTGGCCAAATATCGGCTGGATTTCGAGGAAACAGCGGAGGAAACAATCGAGATGATTATCAAAAAAGTGGCGAGCAGCGTAGCGACTACAAGGACGGCTCCCGTCCTAGTAGACAAAATAATGGACCAAGGTTCCAGAGGCCGTATGTCTCACCCGAGGACCTCTTAAACGGACCATGCCAAATGCACTTCTAACTTGACAACAATGGAAAGAGGCAGTCAGGGCATCTGCAGAAGGACTGTCAAACTTTTCTAGCACCGCATAGATTTGCAGGGCATACTAACACGCATGCAAAGAATAGAAACCCCCAGGGGCCAAGGAGTGAGATCCACCTTCCACCTCCACCCGCAATTACAGATGCAAATCGACATCATTTACAAATAGCGGAGGCTCCAAACCCACCTCCTTATATCGACACCAATGGCGCGGTCTCGATGATTCAGAAAGCCAGGCCATCCAACAGAGCTCAGAAAGTAATTTCGCGACAAGTGTTCATGGCAGAAAAGATGCCTCCACCAACAATTGAGTACCTGAATTGGTCGGGACAAGACATTGGCTTCACCATAGCGGACCACCCGCAGCAAGTTCCTCGACCAGGGCAATCAGCACTGATTTTACCAGCGGTGATCGCAGGATTTGACGTTTCACGAGTATTCATAGATGGAGGCAGTAGTTTAAACCTTATGTACGCGGATACATTGAGAAAATGAACATATCCCTGGCGAACCTAAAACCAACTGACACACGTTTCCATGGTATCACACCAGACAAGCCGAGTTATCCGCTGGGGAAGATCAATCTCGATGTTCAGTTTGGAACCCGAGAGAATTACAAGATAGAAAGGCTAGAGTTCGAAGTTGTGGATTTCCCATCGCAGTATCACGCTTTGTTGGGACGACCAGCCTATGCCAGGTTTATGGCGGTACCAAACTACACATACCTGTTATGGAGGCTCCCTGGACCTAAGGGACCGATCACAGTAAAAGGCAGTTTCGCGCTAGCTGATAAGTGCGACAAGGATTTTCATCGACTGTCAGAGACTTTCGGGATGCAAGCAGAGTATATATGGCGTCAAGGTTAACAACTGACTATGATGTGCTGCCAGATGTAGGGAGGCCACTCAAGGAGCCAACCTTTGACACTACCAAAGATTCTAAGGAGGTACAGATTCACCCGACAGATCCCAAGAAAACGACATCCATTGCAGCAAACATGGATCTCGCATAGGAAAGCGCGCTCGTCGAGTTCCTCCGTGAGCGCTGGGAAATCTGCGCATGGTGTCCAGCTGACATGCCAGGAGTACCCAGGGAACTTGCCGATCACCACCTCAACTTGGATCCAATGGCGAGGCCAATTAAACAACCTTTGCGGCGTTTTTCGGAACCAAACCGCAAAGCTATGCTGTCAGAAATCAATCGACTCAGAGAGGCTGGCTTTATCAAAGAGTTACATACGGAGGCCACGTGGGTAGCTAACCCAGTACTGGTCCCGAAGAAAAACACGAAGGTCCTTCGCATGTGTGTCGACTTCACGTGTCTCAATAAACATTGTCCAAAGGATCACTTTCCCCTCCCAAGGATCGATCAAATTATCGACTCCAAGGCAGGTTGTGAACGTCTTTCCTTCCTGGACGCATATTCTGGTAATAATCAGATCAGATTAAAAGAAGACGACGAGGTCAAAACAGCTTTTATAACACCTTATGGCGTGTTCTGCTATAGAACAATGCCCTTTGGATTGAAAAACGCGGGAGCAACATACCAGCGGATGATGCAGAAGTGTCTCGCCACACAGATTGGCAAGAACGTACAAGTGTATATCGACGATGTCGTCATAACAACAAAGAAGGGGTCAACTTTGATCGAGGATCTGAAGGAAACTTTCGACAACCTTGAGAAGTTCTGCCTCAAGCTGAACCCGACAAAGTGCTCTTTTGGTGTTCCTGCAGGAGAACTTCTCGGGTTCCTGGTTTCAGCAAGAGGAATCGAGGCCAATCCAGAGAAAATCCATGCCATCGTGACGATGCGGAAGCCAACAAAGTTGAAGGAAATACAACAGCTGACTGGGCGAGTCGTAGCTTTAAGCAGATTCGACGCCAGGCTAGGAGAAAAGGCGTTGCCGTTTTATGCTTTGATCAAACAAGGAGAAAAGTTCTAGTGGAACGAAGAAGCAGACAGAGAGCTTTCGAGGACCTTAAGCGCACAATCTCGACACCGCCAATCTTGGTGGCGCCTAAGGAGAGGGAACCTCTCCTGTTATACATCGCAGCCACGCCTCAGGTGGTCAGCAGTCCTTGTGGTCGAAACAGAAGAAGAAGGAAAACTCCACGGAGTGCAGCGACCGGTATACTTCGTCAGCGAAGTTTTATCACCCTCAAAACAGCGGTACCCGCAGTACCAAAAGTTAGCATATGGAGTGTTTACAACCGCAAGAAAACTGCGACACTATTTTTCGGTGCATCCGATAATAGTGATCAATGAGGCGCCTTTATCCAACATATTAAACAATCCAGAAGCTACGGGTCGTGTCTCCCTTTGGGGAATAGAACTTTCCCCTCGGGACATCACATATGAAAAAAGAAAAGCAATAAAGTCACAGATCTTACCAGACTTCATCGCAGAGTGGATGGAGCTACAAAATACGGGACCGCCAGATTTGTCGAGAACTTGGACTATGAACTTCGACGGGTCCAAGAGACTAGAAGGAGCTGGAGCAGGCGTGATACTAGTATCACCTCAAGGCGACAAGTTGAAGTACGTACTACGGATGACGTTTCCAAACGCATCTAATAATGAAGCAGAGTATGAAGCACTTATAAACAGGATGAAGATGGCGAAAGCTTGCGGCGCAACTCGATTAAAAATATTTGGTGATTCACAGCTGGTGGCTCAACAGGTGATGAATCAATGCGACGCAGTCAATGATAGTATGGTAGCATACAAGGAAGTATATAATGAGCTTGAGAAGCTGTTCGACGGGTGCGAAGTAAATCATATCAGCAGGCTCAACAACGATGAAGCCGATGTTCTCGCAAACATCGGGTTATAATGTCTCGCAATACCACCTGGCGTGTTCTGGGAAGAAATAGCTGAAAGATCAACCAAGGCGAAGAAACAACAGAAGAAGGAGAAGGATGAGAAAGCCTCGGGGGCTCCAGCAGCACCATCGGAAGGTGAGGAGGAACCACACGTGATAATGATGGTACAAATTCCTTGGATGCAGGCGTACATAGCATACATCCTGAGGAAAGAACTACCTGACGATCCAATAGAAGCAAGCTGAGTTACCATGCGTTCTAAAGCCTTTACTGTGGTCAAAGGTGTGCTATACAAATGAAGTATTTCGGGAGTACTACAGAGATGCATCACACCCAAAGAAGGAAGGCTTATTCTGAAGGATGTACACGAAGGGGTGTGCGGACATCACGCAAGCAGTCGAGCTATAGCAGCCAAGGTTTTCAGAGCAGGATTCTATTGGCTAATAACAATCGAGGATGCAAAGGACATAGTGCGTACTTGTGATGCGTGCCAAAGGTTTGCCGCGAAACCTCATTCTCCGACAGCAGAGTTGATGCCAATACCGATGATACGTCTCAAACGTATCTATAATTTCTTATGTTCCATGCTAGTTTTATGACAATACTCACATGTTTTATATACACTTTATAATGTTTTTATGCATTTTCCGGGACTAACCAATTAACAAGATGCCGAGGTGCCAGTTCCTGTTTTCTGCTATTTTTGGTTTCAGAAATCCTACACAGGAAATATTCTCGGAATTGGACGAAACAAAAGCCAAACCTCCTATTTTACCGAGACGGACCCAAAACACCGAAGGAGAGACGGAGAGGGGCCAAGGGGGCCCCACACCACCTGGCGGCGCGGCCAAGAGGGGGGGCGCGCCCAGCTATGGTGTGGGCCCCTCGGGCACCCCCTCGCGCCGCCCTTTCGCCTATATAAAGCTCCGTCTCCGAAAACCCTAACACACCCCGACGATATTCCACGAAGAGTTCCGTAGCCGCCGCCATCGCGAAGACAAGTTTCGGGGACATAAGTCTCTGTTCCGGCACGCCGCCGGGACGGGGAATTGCCCCCGGAGTCATCTCCATCGACACCACCATCATCTTCATCGCCGTTGCTGTCTCCCATGATGAGGAGGGAGTAGTTCTCCCCCGAGGCTAAGGGCTCTACCGGTAGCTATGTGGTTCATCTCTCTCTCCCATGTGATCTTTATGTGATCATGAGCTTTGTATCACTTTTAATCTATGTGCTACTCTAGTGATGTTATTAAAGTAGTCTATTCCTCCTCCATGATGTAAAGTTGACAGTGTGTGCATCATGTAGTACTTGGCGTAGGTTATGATTGTAATCTCTTATGGATTGTGAAGTTAACTATTACTATGATAGTATTGATGTGATCTATTCCCCCTTTCATAGCTATTGTTGACAGTGTGTATGCTATGTTAGTACTCAGTCTAAATTGCAATGGCATTATCTTGGATTATGATTTGATGAGGATATCCCTATGAGTGGTGTTTGTCAAGTACTTGATGAACTTTGAGTGGAGCTTTCGTAGCCGCTACATGATTAGTGATTCCAATAGGAGAGTAATTCAGAGTAGCACAAGTGAGGAGAAGTTATTTATTTATTATGTGATCATTGTTGAGAGTGTCCACTAGTGAAAGTATGATCCCTAAGCCTTGTTTCTAAGCATTGAAACACCGTTTCCAACAAGTTCTGCTACATGTTCGCTTGCTGCCATATTTATTTCAGATTGCAATTACTACTTACAATCATCCATATTACTTGTATTTCACTATCTCTTCGCCGAACTAGTGCACCTATACATCTGACAAGTGTATTAGGTGTGTTGGGGACACAAGAGACTTCTTGTATCTTAATTGCGGGGTTGCTTGAGAGGGATATCTTTGACCTCTACCTCCCTGAGTTCGATAAACCTTGGGTGATTCACTTAAGGGAAACTTGCTGCTGTTCTAAAAACCTCTGCTCTTGGAGGCCCAACACTGTCTACAGGAATAGAAGCGTGCATAGACATCAAGCTATTTTCTGGCGCCGTTGTCGGGGAGGTAAGGTATTCACATCCTCCGACTACTAAGCTATTTCCTAGCACTGTTGCCGGTGTGTGAGTGCTCGAAGCTATTTCCTTTAGATCCTGCAATTGCATCTTTTTGTTTCTTGTTTTTTTTCACTAGTTAGGCATAATGGAAAACAACAAAAAAATTAGTGAACTTTTTAATCTTTTTCCTGAGCTAAGACATGAATGGTTTGATGCAAAAATTTAAAAACCTATAGAACCTTATCTGCATGATAGTAGCAATGTTATTAGTATGAATGCAATTACTGCTATTGCTATGGAAAAGTCTAAGCTTGGGGAAGCTAGTTCTTATGATCTTTATAGCTTCCCATCTTTAGGGGAGAAAATTTGCTCAGATAATACTTTATCTCCCATATGCGATAACTCTAATGATGCTTGTGATATTTTAAATCCACCTGCTGAAAGTATTCCTTTCAAGATACCTATGAAAATTGTTGAACTTGCTATGAACAATTGCTATTTTGGAGATGGGACTGTCCATCCTAGTGATCATTTACTCTTTATACATGAATTATGCGAGTTGTTCGAGAATGCAGGTATTTCAAAGGACCAAGTTAAGAGGAAGCTATTCTCTATATCTCTGAAGGGCAGAGCTGCAGAATGGTATAAGATGCTGAAGAATGGTCGATCTATTGGTTGGGAGGAAATTGTACCTCTCTTTTATTCTAAATTTTATCCTCCTCATGAAGTGCATGTTGATAGGAATTACATTTGTAACTTTTATCCTCGTGATGGAGAGAGTATTTCCCAAGCATGGGGGAGATTGAAGTCACTAATGCTCAAATGTCCCATTCATGAGCTCCCCGTAATGTTATTATTAATAATTTTTATGCAAGGCTTTCAGGACATCACAAGGACTATCTAGATGCCTGTTTGGAGGGATCTTTCACAAGCAAGGATGTTGAAGCTAGATGGGATCTTCTTGAAAGAATTCAAAGCAATACTGAAGATTGGGAGAAGGACAAAGGTAAAGAATCAGGTATAAACTACGAGTATGATTGCATTAAGTCTTTCGCTCAAACTGCTGATTTTCAAGCTTAGTGCTAAATATGGTTTTGATCCTCAAATTATGGTCGATTGCTATAGAGCCTTTGCTTCTCATATTAGTGTTCCTAAAGAAAATTGGTACATGTATCATGAACCTTTTAAAGACGCTTGCATGGAAAATGAAATTGTTGTTAATGATTGCAATGAACATGCTCAAACTTACGAGAATGCTATTTCCTATAAGCATGTTAATTTTTGTGGAGTTCATAGACCTTGTGAAAAGAATAAAATTGAAGAAGAATATTGTATCCATCACAGGAATGAAAAAACTAGAAAGTGGTCTAGGGCTCTAGATGATCTTGGTGAAAAAGTTTGTGCCCTCTATCATTTTATTTGTGAACTTTGCCATAGAGTGGGTCATTTTAATTTTCAATGCTCCTCCAATGATAATTCGAACCTTATGAGTGCTGCAAATTTGTATTGTGATGATGAAATCACTCCTAATCAGCATGATGAACTTACTTTATTTTTGGGGTGTGAAGAGTTATTGAGAAAAACTTCTTTGGTGGATATGAGTGCTCTTGATATTAATAGTGTCCTGCATGGGTGTCTTTCTTATTGCGTTGATAATTGCCACACAAATACTTACATACAAAATATTTTAGAAGATGACACTGCCAAAATATGATAGGATCGCTGTGTGTTTTGAACTTATTAATGAAAAGGAGGAATCCTCCCAAGTTTCTTCTATTGTTTCTGGAAATAAATCAGGTTATGTGGAAAAGCCTCCCTTCAAGCCTCTTCCTCCTAAAGAAGGGAACGAGGAGAAGGAAAAGAAGAAGAAGAAGGAAACGAAGAAGAAGAAGAAGAAGAAGAGGGGGAATAAAAAGAAAGAGGTAACAGCATATTCCCGCGTGTATGAGATAACGATAGGTAACCGTAAGTATGTTGATCCTAATGATTATTATGATAATGAATCTGAATACAATGATCTTCCTATGCCCTTTACTTATATTAGTGATTATGATTTGGGAGAGGACACTACTTTTGATACTGAAAATCTCTTTGGTACCGATTATGAAAGTAATGATATTAGCACTATCCATGTTTCCTCAAATGATGATATTATATCTTCGGGCTTAGATAATCGTTATAGAGATGGCTATGACACAGGTTATAATTATCCTTATGAAACTTGTCATAGTTATGATGGGATTGCCAAAAACCATTCCCTTAGTATGCAACTTGTTTACCATGTTCAAATTCTTGATAATGATCCTGCTCCAATTACTATTAATGAGAAGAGTTTTTCTTATGCCAAAAATAATGATACTTTCATGCATATGAACCATGATAAGAATTTTTTAAGTGATGGTTATATTGTGGATTTCATCAATGATGCTACTGAAAGTTATTATGAGAGAGGGAAACATGGTTATACGCATGTTAATAATATTAAGTTTCCCCTCTTTATGTTGAGAATCTTGAAGTTGCGCTTGTGTTGCCTTTCTATGCTTGTTGCGTTATGCTTACATGACTTGTTTATTTACAAGATTCCTTTTCATAGGAAGTGGGTTAGACTTAAAAGTGTTTCTTATTTGCTTTTGATGCTCTCTTTTGCTTCAACTCTTATTTCTTGCGAGAGCATCATTAAAATTACTGAGCCCATCTTAATGGCTATAAAGAAAGCACTTCTTGGGAGATAACCCATGTTTTTATTTTTGCTACTGTTTTGTTGTGTTTTGGAAGTTGTTACTACTGTAGCAACCTCTCCTTATATTTATTTTATTGCATTGTTGTGCCAAGTAAGGTCTTTGATAGTAAGGTTGATACTAGATTTGGATTTCTGCGCAGAAACAGATTTCTAGCTATCACGAATTTGAGTAGATCTCTCTGTAGGAAACTCAGAAAAATCTGCGAAAATTGATGAGTAATCCTAAGATATGTACGCAACTTTCATCCAATTTGAGCTTCTTCATCTGAGCATGTTAAGTGCCTCTAAAAAATTCGTCTTTACGGACTGTTCTGTTTTGACAGATTCTGCCTTTTATTTCACATTGCCTCCTTTACTGTGTTTGAATGGATTTCTTTGCTCCATTAACTTTCAGTAGCCTTGGGTAATGTCCAGAAGTGTTGGGAATGATTGTGTCCTCTCTGAACATGAGAATTTTTGATTATGCACTAACCCTCTAATGAGTTTGTTTTGAGTTTGGTGTGGAGGAAGTTTTCAAGGGTCAAGAGAGGAGGATGATATAATATGATCAAGAAGAGTAAAAAGTCTAAGCTTGAGGATGCCCCCGTGGTTCATCCCTGCATAATTCAAGAAGAATCAAGCATCTAAGCTTGGGGATGCCCAAGGCATCCCTTTCTTCATCGACAACTTATCAGGTCACCTCTAGTGAAACTATATTTTTATTCCGTCACATCTTATGTACTTTACTTGGAGCGTCTGTATGTTTTTATTTTTGTTTTTGTTTGAATAAATTCGGATCCTAGCAATCCATGTGTGGGAGAGAGACACACTCCGCTTTTTCATTTGAACACTTGTGTTCTTCGTTTTACTTTAATATTTATGGCTAAAGTTGAAAGCCGCCTCATTGCTATTTGGTTGGAAAAGGAAAATGCTTCATGTGGTAATTGGTATATTGTCTTGAATAATTTGATACTTGGCAATTGTTTTGAGCTCTCAATTAGATCATGTTTAAGCTCTTGCATCATGTAGTTTGAACCTATTAGTGGAGAATTACTTGTAGAGCTTGTTGAAATTTGGTTTGCATGATTGGTCTCTCTAAAGTCTAGATATTTTCACGGTAAAAGTGTTTGAACAACAAGGAGACAGTTTAGAGTCTTATAATGCTTGCAATATGTTCTTATGTAAGTTTTGCTGTACCGGTTCATACTTGTGTTTGCTTCAAACAACCTTGCTAGCAAAAGCCTTGTACTGAGAGGGAATGCTTCTCGTGCATCCAAAACCTTGAGCCAAAACTTATGCCATTTGTGTCCACCATAACTACCTACTATGTGGTATTTCTCTGCCATTCCAAGTAAATTGCTTGCGTGCTACCTTTAAAATTTCATTCCTTGTCTTTGCAATACATAGCTCATGGGAAAATAGCTTAAAAACTATTGTGGTATTGAATATGTCGCTTATGTATCTTATTTCTTATAAGTTGCTTGTTGAGCGGTAACCATGTTTCGGGGACGCCATCAATCATTACACCTTTGTTGAATATCATGTGAGTTGCTATGCATGTTCGTCTTGTCTGAAGTAAGGGTGATTTGTCATGATTAAATGGTTTGAGTATGCATATTGTTAGAGAAGAACATTGGGCCGCCAACCAAAGCCATGTATCATGGTGGAAGTTTCAGTTTGGACATTAATCCTCAAATCTCTTATGAGAATATTATCTGTTGTTGAATGCTTAAGCATTAAAGAGGAGTCCATTATCTGTTTTCTATGTTGTCCCGGTATGGATGTCCTCAAGTTGAGATCTATCAAAACGAGAAATCAAATGCGATCTATCTCCTTGGACCTTTGTACAGGTGACATAGAGGTACCCCTTTGTGACACTTGGTTGAAACATATGTAATGCAATGATAATCCATGGAAATCCGAGCTAATTAGGACAAGGTGCGAGCACTATTGGTATTCGATGCATGAGGCTTGCAACTTATAGGATGTTTTATGCATAACACATATGAATTATTACTACCGTTGACAAAATTGTTTCCATGTTTTCAAAATAAAAAGCTCTAGCACATAAGTAATCCCTGCTTCCCTCTGCGAAGGGCCTTTCTTTTACTTTATGTTGAGTCAGTTTACCTACTTCTTTCTGTCTTAGAAGCAAACACTTGTATCAACTGTATACATTGATTCTTACATACTTGCTTATTTGCATTCATCATATTACTTTGTGTTGACAATTATCCATGAGATATACATGTTGAAAGTTGAAAGCAACTGCTGAAACTTATATCTTCCTTTGTGTTGCTTCAAAACCTTCTATTAAAAAACTATTGCTTTATGAGTTAACTCTTATGCAAGACTTATTGATGCTTGTCTTGATAGTACTATTCATGAAAAGTCTTTGCTATATGATTCAGTTGTTTAGTCATTATCTTTACCATTGCTTTGAATCACTTAATTCATCTCATATGCTTTACAATAGTATTGATCAAGATTATGATAATAGCATGTCACTTCAGAAATTATCCTTGTTATCGTTTACCTACTCGAGGGCGAGTAGGAACTAAGCTTGGGGATGCTTGATACGTCTCAAACGTATCTATAATTTCTTATGTTCCATGCTAGTTTTATGACAATACTCACATGTTTTATATACACTTTATAATGTTTTTATGCATTTTCCGGGACTAACCTATTAACAAGATGCCGAGGTGCCCGTTCCTGTTTTCTGCTGTTTTTGGTTTTAGAAATCCTACATAGGAAATATTCTCGGAATTGGACGAAACAAAAGCCAAACCTCCTATTTTACCGAGACGGACCCAGAACACCGAAGGAGAGAGACGGAGAGGGGCCAAGGGGGCCCCACACCACCTGTCGGCGCGGCCAAGAGGGGGGGCGCGCCCAGCTATGGTGTGGGCCCTGATATGTCTCCGACGTATCGATAATTTCTTATGTTCCATGCCACATTATTGATGATATCTACATGTTTTATGCATACTTTATGTCATTATTATGCGTTTTCCGGAACTAACCTATTGATGAGATGCCGAAGGGCCGGTTCTCGTTTTCTCGCTGTTTTTGGTTCCAGAAATCCTAGTAAGGAAATATTCTCGGAATCGGACGAAATCAACGCCCGAGCATCCTATTTTTCCACGAAGCTTCCGGAACACCCGAGAGCCGCGCAGGAGGGGCCCTGTGGGCCCCAGACGACAGGGTGGCGCGGCCCAGGCCTTGGCCGCGCCCCCCTAGTGTGTCACCGCCTCGTCGACCTTCCGACTCCGCCTCTTCGCCTATTTAAAGGTCCCTGACCTAAAACTTCGAGACGAAAAAGCAACGGTACGAGAAAACTTCCAGAGCCGCCGCCATCGCGAAGCCAAGATCTGGGGGACAGGAGTCTCTGTTCCGGCACGCCGCCGGGACGGGGAAGTGCCCCCGGAAGGCTCCTCCATCGACACCACCGCCATCTTCATCACCGCTGCTGTCTCCCATGAGGAGGGAGTAGTTCTCCATCGAGGCTCGGGGCTGTACCGGTAGCTATGTGGTTCATCTCTCTCCTATGTGCTTCAATACAATAATCTCATGAGCTGCCTTACATGATTGAGATTCATATGATGATGCTTGTAATCTAGATGTCATTGTGCTAGTCAAGTGGGTTTTACTTATGTGATCTCCGGAGACTCCTTGTCCCACGTGTGTAAAGGTGACAGTGTGTGCACCGTGTGGGTCTCTTAGGCTATATTTCACAGAATACTTATTCATTGTTATGAATGGCGTAGTGAAGTGCTTATTTATATCTCTTTATGATTGCAATGTGTTTTGTATCACAATTTATCTATGTGCTACTCTAGTGATGTTATTAAAGTAGTTTATTCCTCCTGCACGGTGTAATGGTGACAAGTGTGTGCATCCGTGTTAGTACTTGGCGTAGGCTATGATTATGATCTCTTGTAGATTATGAAGTTAACTATTGCTATGATGGTATTGATGTGATCTATTCCTCCTACATAGTGTGAAGGTGACAGGGTGCATGCTATGTTAGTACTTGGTTTAGTTGTGTTGATCTGTCATGCACTCTAAGGTTATTTAAATATGAACATTGAATATTGTGGAGCTTGTTAACTCCGGCATTGAGGGTTCGTGTAATCCCACGCAATTAGTGGTGTTCATCATCCAACAAGAGAGTGTAGAGTATGCATTTATTTATTCTGTTATGTGATCAAAGTTGAGAGTGTCCACTAGTGAAAGTATAATCCCTAGGCCTTGTTCCTAAATACTGCTACCGCTGCTTGTTTACTGTTTTACTGCATCTGTACTTCCTGCAAAATTACCACCATCAACTGCACGCCAGCAAGCACTTTTCTGGCGCCGTTACTACTGCTCGCATTTATTCATACCACCTGTATTTCACTATCTCTTCGCCGAACTAGTGCACCTATTAGGTGTGTTGGGGACACAAGAGACTTCTTGCTTTGTGGTTGCAGGGTTGCATGAGAGGGATATCTTTGACCTCTTCCTCCCTGAGTTCGATAAACCTTGGGTGATCCACTTAAGGGAAACTTGCTGCTGTTCTACAAACCTCTGCTCTTGGAGGCCCAACACTGTCTACAAGAATAGAAGCACCCGTAGACATCAAGCTATTTTCTCGGCGCCGTTGCCGGGGAGGAAAGGTAAAAGGTACTCACACTCCGGATCTCGGCTACTAAGCTATTTTCGCCGTTGTAAGTACTCGAAGCTATTTACTTTAGATCCTGCAATTGCATCTTTTTGTTTCTTGTTTACACTAGTTTGGCATAATGGACAACAATGAGCTTCTTATTCTATTTCCTGATTTAAGACATGGATGGTTTGATGCGAAAATTAAAAAACCCATGGAACATATTAGTATGAACACTTTGAATACCATTGTTGCTAATGATATAGAAAGTTCTAAGCTTGGGGAAGCTGGTTTTGATGAGCATGATATTTTTAGTCCCCCAAGCATTGAGGAGAAAATTTACTTTGATGATACTTTGCCTCCTATTTATGATGATTATAATGATAGTGGTATTTTGGTGCCACCTACTATGGAGAGTAAATTTTGTTGTGATTATACTATGCCTCCTACACTTGATGAGAATAATAATGATAGCTACTTTGTTGAATTTGCTCCCACTACAACTAATAAAATTGATTATGCTTATGTGGAGAGTAATAATTTTATGCATGAGACTCATGATAAGAATGTTTCATTTGATAGTTATATTGTTGAGTTTGCTCATGATGCTACTGGATATTATTATGAGAGAGGAAAATATGGTTGTAGAAATTTTCATGTTACTAAAACACCTCTCTTTTTGCTGAAAATCTTGAAGCTGCACTTGTTTTATCTTTCTATGCTTGTTACTTTGCTCTTCATGAACTTGTTTATTTACAAGATTCCTATGCATAGGAAGCATGTTAGACTTAAATTTGTTTTGAATTTGCCTCTTGATGCTCTCTTTTGCTTCAAATACTATTTCTTGCGAGTGCATCATTAAAACTGCTTGAGCCCATCTTAATGGCTATAAAGAAAGAACTTCTTGGGAGATAACCCATGTGTTTATTTTGCTACAGTACCTCTATTTTATATTTGTGTCTTGGAAGTTGTTACTACTGTAGAAACCTCTCCTTATCTTATTTTATTGCATTGTTGTGCCAAGTAAAGTCTTTGATAGTAAGGTTCATACTAGATTTGGATTACTGCGCAGTTACAGATTTCTTGCTTGTCACGAATTTCGACCTGCCTCCCTGTAGGTAGCTCAGAAAAATATGCCAATTTACGTGCGTGATCCTCAGATATGTACGCAACTTTCATTTAATTTGGGCATTTTCATTTGAGCAAGTCTGGTGCCTCAATAAAATCCATCTTTACGGACTGTTCTATTTTGACAGATTCTGCCTTTTATTTCGCATTGCCTCTTTTGCTATGTTGGATGAATTTCTTTGATCCATTAATGTCCAGTAGCTTTATGCAATGTCCAGAAGTGTTAAGAATGATGGTGTCACCTCTGAACATGTTAGTTTTTATTGTGCACTAACCCTCTAATGAGTTGTTTCGAGTTTGGTGTGGAGGAAGTTTTCAAGGGTCAAGAGAGGAGGATGATATACTATGATCAAGAAGAGTGAAGAGTCTAAGCTTGGGGATGCCCCCGTGGTCCATCCCTGGATATTTTAAGAAGACTCAAGCATCTAAGCTTGGGGATGCCCAATGCATCCCCTTCTTCATCGACAAATTTATCAGGTTCCTCCCTTGAAACTATATTTTTATTCGGTCACATCTTATGTACTTTACTTGGAGCGTCTGTGTGCTTTTGTTTTTTTGCTTTTGTTTGAATAAATGCTTGTGTGGGAGAGAGACACGCTCCGCTGGTTCATATGAACACATGTGTTCTTCGCTTTATCTTTTAGTGTTCATGGCGAAGGTTGAAACTGCTTCGTTAATTGTTATATGGTTGGAAACGGAAAATGCTACATGTAGTAATTGGTAGAATGTCTTGAATAATTTGATACTTGGCAATTGTTGTGCTCATGTTTAAGCTCTTGCATCATATACTTTGCACCTATTAATGAAGAAATACATAGAGCTTGCTAAAATTTGGTTTGCATAATTGGTCTCTCTAAGGTCTAGATAATTTCTAGTATTGGTTTGAACAACAAGGAAGATGGTGTAGAGTTTTATAATGTTTACAATATGTCTTTTATGTGAGTTTTGCTGCACCGGTTCATCCTTGTGTTTGTTTCAAATAACCTTGCTAGCCTAAACCTTGTATCGAGAGGGAATACTTCTCATGCATCCAAAATCCTTGAGCCAACCACTATGCCATTTGTGTCCACCATACCTACCTACTACATGGTATTTCTCCGCCATTCCAAAGTAAATTGCTTGAGTGCTACCTTTAAATAATTCAAAATTTATCACCTCTGATTTGTGTCAATGTTTTATAGCTCATGAGGAAGTATGTGGTGTTTTATCTTTCGATCTTGTCATTTACTTCGACAGTACTTTCACAATGGACTAGTGGCTTCATCCGCTTATCCAATAATTTTGCAAAAAGAGCCGGCAATGGGGTTCCCAGTCCCGATTAATTAACTTGCATTAATAATTCTCTTCACATGTTTTGCTCTGATTCATCAATAAGCAACTTAATTTTGCAAATAGACACTCCTTCATGGTATGTGATTGTTGGAAGGCACCCGAGGATTCGGTTAGCCATGGCTTGTGTAAGCAAAAGGTTGGGAGGAGTGTCATCCATAAATAATGAAACTAAAGTACATGTGTAAACAAAAGAGAAGAGGGATGATCTACCTTGCTGGTAGAGATAACGTCCTTCATGGGAGCCGCTCTTGAAAGTCTGGTTGATAAGGTAGTTAGAGTGCCCACTACCATTCGTTGACAACAACAAACACCTCTCAAAATTTTACATTTATGCTCTCTATATATTTTCAAAACCAAAGCTCTAGCACAAATATAGCAATCAATGCTTCCCTCTGCGAAGGGCCCTTCTTTTACTTTTATGTTGAGTCAGTTCACCTATTTCTCACCACCTTAAGAAGCAAACACTTGTGTGAACTGTGCATTGATTCCTACATACTTGCATATTGCACTTGTTATATTACTCTATGTTGACAATTATCCATGAGATATACATGTTACAAGTTGAAAGCAACCGCTGAAACTTAATCTTCCTTTGTGTTGCTTCAATGCCTTTTACTATGAATTTATTGCTTTATGAGTTAACTCTTATGCAAGACTTATTGATGCTTGTCTTTAAGTACTATTCATGAAAAGTCTTTGCTTTATGATTCAGTTGTTTACTCATGTCATTACCATTGTTTTGATCGCTGCATTCATTACATATGTTTACAATAGTATGATCAAGGTTATGATGGCATGTCACTCCAGAAATTATCTTTGTTATCGTTTACCTGCTCGGGACGAGCAGGAACTAAGCTTGGGGATGCTGATACGTCTCCGACGTATCGATAATTTCTTATGTTCCATGCCACATTATTGATGATATCTACATGTTTTATGCATACTTTATGTCATTATTATGCGTTTTCCGGAACTAACCTATTGATGAGATGCCGAAGGGCCAGTTCCTGTTTTCGCTGTTTTTGGTTCCGGAAATCCTAGTAAGGAAATATTCTCGGAATCGGACGAAATCAACGCCCGAGCATCCTATTTTTCCACGAAGCTTCCAGAACACCCGAGAGCCGCCAGAGGAGGGCCCTGTGGGCCCCAGACGACAGGGTGGCGCGGCCCAGGCCTTGGCCGCGCCCCCCTAGTGTGTCACCGCCTCGTCGACCTTCCGACTCCGCCTCTTCGCCTATTTAAAGGTCCCTGACCTAAAACTTCGAGATGAAAAAGCCACGGTACGAGAAACCTTCCAGAGCCGCCGCCATCGCGAAGCCAAGATCTGGGGGACATGAGTCTCTGTTCCGGCACGCCGCCAGGACGGGGAAGTGCCCCCGGAAGGCTCCTCCATCGATACCACCGCCATCTTCATCACCGCTGCTGTCTCCCATGAGGAGGGAGTAGTTCTCCATCGAGGCTCGGGGCTGTACCGGTAGCTCAATACAATAATCTCATGAGCTGCCTTACATGATTGAGATTCATATGATGATGCTTGTAATCTAGATGTCATTGTGCTAGTCAAGTGGGTTTTACTTATGTGATCTCCGGAGACTCCTTGTCCCACGTGTGTAAAGGTGACAGTGTGTGCACCGTGTGGGTCTCTTAGGCTATATTTCACGGAATACTTATTCACTCGTTATGAATGGCGTAGTGAAGTGCTTATTTATATCTCTTTATGATTGCAATGTGTTTTGTATCACAATTTATCTATGTGCTACTCTAGTGATGTTATTAAAGTAGTTTATTCCTCCTGCACGGTGTAATGGTGACAGTGTGTGCATCCGTGTTAGTACTTGGCGTAGGCTATGATTATGATCTCTTGTAGATTATGAAGTTAACTATTGCTATGATGGTATTGATGTGATCTATTCCTCCTACATAGTGTGAAGGTGACAGTGTGCATGCTATGTTAGTACTTGGTTTAGTTGTGTTGATCTGTCATGCACTCTAAGGTTATTTAAATATGAACATTGAATATTGTGGAGCTTGTTAACTCCGGCATTGAGGGTTCATGTAATCCTACGCAATTAGTGGTGTTCATCATCCAACAAGAGAGTGTAGAGTATGCATTTATTTATTCTGTTATGTGATCAAAGTTGAGAGTGTCCACTAGTGAAAGTCTAATCCCTAGGCCTTGTTCCTAAATATCGCTACCGCTGCTTGTTTACTGTTTTACTGCATCTGTACTTCCTGCAAAATTACCACCATCAACTGCACGCCAGCAAGCACTTTTCTGGCGCCGTTACTACTGCTCGCATTTATTCATACCACCTGTATTTCACTATCTCTTCGCCGAACTAGTGCACCTATTAGGTGTGTTGGGGACACAAGAGACTTCTTGCTTTGTGGTTGCAGGGTTGCATGAGAGGGATATCTTTGACCTCTTCCTCCCCGAGTTCGATAAACCTTGGGTGATCCACTTAAGGGAAACTTGCTGCTGTTCTACAAACCTCTGCTCTTGGAGGCCCAACACTGTCTACAAGAATAGAAGCACCCGTAGACATCAGGCCCCTCGGGCACCCCCTCGCGCCGCCCTTTCGCCTATATAAAGCTCTGTCTCCGAAAACCCTAACACACCCCGACGATATTCCACGAAGAGTTCCGTAGCCACCGCCATCGCGAAGACAAGTTTCGGGGGACAGAAGTCTCTGTTCCGGCACGCCGCCGGGACGGGGAATTTCCCCCGGAGTCATCTCCATCGACACCACCGCCATCTTCATCGCCGTTGCTGTCTCCCATGATGAGGAGGAGTAGTTCTCCCCGAGGCTAAGGGCTCTACCGGTAGCTATGTGGTTCATCTCTCTCTCCCATGTGATCTTTATGTGATCATGAGCTTTGTATCACTTTTAATCTATGTGCTACTCTAGTGATGTTATTAAAGTAGTCTATTCCTCCTCCATGATGTAAAGTTGACAGTGTGTGCATCATGTAGTACTTGGCGTAGGTTATGATTGTAATCTCTATGGATTATGAAGTTAACTATTACTATGATAGTATTGATGTGATCTATTCCCCCTTTCATAGCTATTGTTGACAGTGTGTATGCTATGTTAGTACCCGGTCTAAATTGCAATGGTATTATCTTGGATTATGATTTGATGAGGATATCCCTATGAGTGGTGTTTGTCAAGTACTTGATGAACTTTGAGTGGAGCTTTCGTAGCCGCTACATGATTAGTGATTCCAATAGGAGAGTAATTCAGAGTAGCACAAGTGAGGAGAAGTTATTTATTTATTATGTGATCATTGTTGAGAGTGTCCACTAGTGAAAGTATGATCCCTAGGCCTTTTTTCTAAGCATTGAAACACCGTTTCCAACAAGTTCTGCTACATGTTCGCTTGCTGCCATATTTATTTCAGATTGCAATTACTACTTACAATCATCCATATTACTTGTATTTCACTATCTCTTCGCCGAACTAGTGCACCTATACATCTGACAAGTGTATTAGGTGTGTTGGGGACACAAGAGACTTCTTGTATCTTAATTGCAGGGTTGCTTGAGAGGGATATCTTTGACCTCTACCTCCCTGAGTTCGATAAACCTTGGGTGATTCACTTAAGGGAAACCTGCTGCTGTTCTACAAACATCTGCTCTTGGAGGCCCAACACTGTCTACAGGAATAGAAGCGTGCGTAGACATGAACCGCTGTCATGGCCCTTTGCTCAATGGGGTCTTGATATGGTGGGAAAATTACACAAGGCTTGGCCAGGAGGATACGAGTATATGCTCGTAGCTGTCGACAAGTTCACAAAGTGGATAGAAGCGAAGCCGATAAACTCACCAGATGCAGCATCCGCAATCAAGTTTGTTAAGAGTATTGTCTTTCGATTTGGAGTCCCTCATAGCATTGTCACAGACAATGGCAGCAATTTTACATCCAAGGAGTTCAAGGCATACTGCGTAGGGGTAGGCATCAAATTACAATTTGCCTCAGTTGCGCACCCGCAAACCAATGGTCAGGTCGAGAAAGCAAACGGCATCATCTGCAACGGCATCAAGAAGCACCTGTTAACACCATTGGAAAAAGCCCGACACACATGGCCAGAGGAGTTGCCTAGCGTGTTATGAAGTATTCGAACAACACCAAATACAGCGACACAGGAAACCCCGTTCTTTTTAGTCCATGGAGCTGAGGCAGTGTTGCGGATAGAGATAGAACACAACTCCCCGAGAGTGGCGGAATTCAATGAGGAAACCTCGAGAAAGGCACTGGAAGATGACGTCGATGCACTAGACGAAGCTCGAGATGAGGCATTGTCAAGGGTCACCAAGTACCAACAAGATATGAAAAACTACCACAGTCGACGTTTGCGACCAAGATCCTTCCAGGTAGGCGACTTAGTTTCGGCTTACGCAAAATAGCCATGAGAAACTCGAGTCGCCGTGGGTTGGCCCGTACATCGTCACAGAAGTAATTGAAGGAGGAGCATACATGATAAAGGACAAGAAGACAGGGATCGCCGAGCCAAATCCCTGGAATGTGGCGCAACTTAGGCATTTTTACGCTTAAATTCGAAATATAGTCTACAATGTACTGAAACGCCCGCGAGTTTCAGACGCACTCTTTTCCTTTCAGGGCACCGAGTGGGGCTGAAAGGTTTTTAATGAGGCGGACTCGCGGTGCTGTAATATAGTAAAGATATTGGTGATATACATCTTTTTCATCGACAGGCTCGGGGGCTCGTAACCCGCAATAACAATATATATAAACTTCCGCAAAAAAACAGTTATTTGCCCTGGCGCAAAAATTGCTTGCAAACCAATAAAGATATAAACACTGGCCAACAAAAAAGCTCGGGGCTTGATGAAAGAAAAAATGTATAAGCTGTCTTACAATATACATTGTGCTTACAATATATATATTCTCACTATCAAGGAAAACTCGACAAGGAGAAAGAAACTTTCAGCTACCACCTAGTATATCATCTATGTTTACTCTCTCATTGCTTGCATGTAACGCCCCACTTTTTGCCACCTTGATTATTTGTTCATATTGCAAAAATTAGGGGGAACAAAAACTTTTTCTTTAGATTAATTAAGATGAATTGCCTTGATCTGTTTGTTGTGATGAATTGCTTTGATCTGTGGTAGATGTATTGTCTTGTTTTGCTTGTTGAGTTTTGTCTTGAGTTACCTCTAAGAACAACACCTCTAGTGGTCAAGCAAGCAACTCACCTAATAAAACACCTTTGTGACTTAGGAAAAGTTGTTTTCCTTTTTCTCCACATCAAACTTTTCTACTCATGGCAACATGAGTGTGCCTACTTAAAATTCCTCTTTGTGTTTAAGCTAGCTCAAATCATCCTTGATTCCAAACTTGCATCTTTCTCTTATACCCACTCATCCTTGTTGGTTTTGAGGCCATGTCGACCATATGTGTTGACAGGCTTTGAATGTCCAGATTTTGGCAGTTGATCTCCTAGCACCTACAATTATTTTTGGTAGCCTCAATACATGGATCTCATCTATGCAACACCCTCTTCAACCTCCACGTCCTGCATGTCTCAGTCAATCCTTGCAACTCTTATATTCAACTTGATCTGGTATCCTATCCCATGTTCCAGCACCAGATCACTTCTTCCTCTTTTACCTCTTGTTTTTGTTTACATCCGAGTTTATCTTCACAAAAACAAGAGTGGGAATGATGGATACATTTTGTAGCCATCATCTACCCTTGAGAACACTTCTCCCTAAATTAGTTCTCTTTCTCAAAATCCTACTGTTTTCTTCTCTAGTTTTGATCACAAAACTACCTCTAGTTCTATTAAAATATTTTCAAGAAAATTTCTTCAAACAAAACAAGGAACTGAAATGGGTTTTGTTTTTCATCCCATTCCTACCAAGTACTGATTTCTAAAACATTACTCTCTATTTGACTTTCTTTTTAACAAAAAGCTTGTTTAGGGTACCTACACCATTTCTTGTTTAGTCTTTCTTATTTTAAGTTTGAGAAAAATCTACTTCACTTGAGAAAGTAAGTAGAACATTTTGAACTCCTATGTTCCAACTAGATCTCTCAACATTTTCAAACTTCATTCCACTTGAGTTCATTCCCAATTGTCCCTAGACAATTGAGGTGTTTCAAATACTTTTCAAATGAGTTCTATTTCAAATGACAACTCTTGCACATTTTATGCACACCTCTGATCTACCACATTGTATTACCCATCCCAATCCTCTATTCTTTTCCCTCATCACCTTGACCTCATAAATTCATGACTTATGTCAATATATTCATCCTTGTGAGTATATGATTACATCCTTCACTATCTCTCTAAACCTTGGACTCTTTATCACTTGAAGGAATCTATTTTCTTTGCATGACACAAGTGGTGCCGTGTGTCTTGCATGAGCACTTGAGTGCCATGTCTCTCATCTTGTTTTTGTTATTCAAATCTCAAATCTTGTGGCGGCTATCTCTCAAATGGCCTGCACTTGAAACCTTGTACACCACCATCTCCATCATCTCCTTGGCACGAAAACCTTCAAGCCACAAATACCATCTTAGTGCATATCACCATCACACTCTCCTTCCATCTCTATCTCTTTTATATTTTTGTACACATTATCTAAGCCACCATATTGGCATGAAATAATGTGGCACCACCTTGATCAACATGCATGATGAAAGCTTCCTTTTGGATGACTCATTTTTGCATGACACAAAAATGGGCGCCGGCCATGTCCATGCAATATGTGCATGCATGTGTGCCCAACTCACTTCTCTCTCTACTTCACTCCACCTTGGGAAGCCTCTCTTTCTTTGTCCCTTCCCAATGCTGCTAATAATTTTAGCTTGGGTCAAATATCTCTTCCCCAAGCCAGCCACCCACCTCCACCAATCAAAGAAGGAGGCAGCCACCCCTCTCCCTCTATATAAGGAGCCTGGCCGGCCACCTCCTTCACCTTTGGCTCTCTTTTCTCTTCCTCCACTCCCTCACACTCTCCTCCTCCACTTCCTCACGAAAATGGTGCTCTCCTTGCTCCCATGGCCGTCCATGGCCATGGAAAGAACTCCAAGATGAAGCTCCCTCCTCCCTCAAGCTCCCCCTCACCATGAGAGCATCTCTCTCACCCTCTTCTCCCCTAACCATAGATGAATCCAGCTCTCTCTCTCTTTTCCCCTCTCACAAGATTGGATCTTGATGTAGGTGCATGTTGAGCTAAGCATGGAGAAGCTTCACCTATCCTCAGATCTGAAGTTCTTGAGCAAAGTTCGTCCAAAACCTTGCAGTAATTTCTGTAATTTTGCTGTTTCAGATTCTGGTACGAACTTGTAAAATCCACCAAATCTCGTGTGCAGATCCAAATCGAGTGATTCAAAGTTCCACAGATAGGTACTGAAAATATCTACAACATGGCGTTGGTCTCATCCTCAGATTCGTTACAGATTTTCCTTGGTAAATAAAGTTCTGTAAACATGCAGATTCACTGTTTGTTAGATTTGTTCCGTTTTACCAAACCTTTTTGAACAAACTCAACTGTAGGTGAAAGCCCTCCTCAGTACCTTCATTTTGGCGGTCCTTTCACTTCGATTGATCTCCTGAAACTGAAATGGTTCACAGATCAAGATCTGGTCAGATCTGACTTTGTCGAATTAAACCAGCAACTTGGAAACGAATTTTTGAATGAAACCAATTGGGTAAGAACCAGCTTTTCAATACCATTCAGAAGCAGCTGACCTCATATTTTTATGAGTTCTGTACGATTTGTGGTGAATTAAACTTGTTATGTGTGTTCTACAGACATGGCTGTTAGCTTTTAAATCACCAAAAATCCATTTTTGAACCTAATTGAGTGATTCCAGTTCTGTAGGACTACTGAATGTTTTCTTAATCATCACAAACAAGTTTCAAACCTTTATCTGTTTTGTAAATTCAGAGGTAAAGCAAATGGTATAGACATGCAGTAATCTTGTCAATCTATTTTTGAGAGTTTCAGAAACAATTTGAACCCAAATCCAATTGTGTGTGCATCTCTGTTTAAATATCTTTCAAATGCCAGTGGTCTCATATTTTTAGGATTTTTCTATGATTTATGGCTTACAGATCTTGTTTTCTGTACAGTCAGATTCAAAGAAATTCCTAAAATTGTATGTTTAATATTTTTGGGTGATTCCAACTGGGTTAGTCTTGTATTAGTACTGGCCATCTAGGAAAAATATTATTAGTCTCTGTTCATGCATATTTGTTACTGTTAGTAAGGTATATGTGTGACATGCTTTGTTGGAACAAAACTTGTTGGTTTATTTAAAACCCTTGACCAACTCTTTATATTAGAAATGGGCAACCTTTGTTTTATGATTGCAAAACAAAACCTCTGCAACTTAACATTAGCCCTATTGTTTTGCTTAAGTTTTCAAATGATGTGGAATATGGTTTGCTTCCTATTTTAGATGTTGTGTTATGTGAGCAAACTAAGTTAGGAAAACTGTTTTCTACTTTCCCAAAAATGTTTGAAAATGTTTTGTGAATGTATTTGATGTCAAACTAATGCTCTTGTCCTCTTTATGATGTTATCTACCAGGGGATGTTTGGTTTATACCATGGTGATAACCGAGAGAGGCAATTGCTAAGTTGTGATACTCTCATACCTTTACTAGGTAAATAAATGGGGTTTTCTAAATTAAAACTCTTAGAGTTGATTTGTGGTATCGATAGGTCCTTAGTATGTTATACCTTGGCTGCATGGTTAGTTGTTGATTGTTGAATGTTGTCTTGAGGATGCAATGTGATTGATTGTTTTCCTTTTATATTTTTCGGCGATAGATGCGAACAATTCCGGAGAAGAAGAAGTGGAATCGGATGAGAAGATTATTTATATTGTTGGAATTCTTATATTGATGAAGTTGAAGAAGTACAGGGACAAATAAGCCAAGGCAAGCCATCTTTTGATCTCTGATCCGGTGTCTAGTTGGATGTCATTTGTTGATGTTCAAAGCACCTTCATTCTATGTGTGTTATTATCTCTATTTATGTCATCTATGTGTGATTGCAAGTGGGGTACTCCCTAGTGGTGATACTCCACTATTGTCGTTGTGATTATAGGAGGCATGGTATCATTGCCGTGCCATTCCACTTGGTTATCTTGTATGCTCAACTTGAGCATGTTCCATCCCAAGATAGTAACTTACACCACACCCACCACTTTTGTAGTTTAGAGGTATCAATGTCATGAACTTGGTGTATTCTCAAAATGAGAGAGGTATGCCGTGTACCCATTGGAGAGTATGTCGGATAGTGATACTCCACTATCTAAGTTGTATATTTAGCACCACAAATCTGAGAGTATATTCCTCCTTGTGTTGTCATAATACATGCTTACCTTAAGCAAGTATGATCCACTCCATTACTCCTTTTATACCTTCTATGGCAAGATGACTCTCATCTCGGCCATAGTGATATACTAGTTCAACTCATGAAACTATAGGTTGGGAACCCCTCAAGGTTTACCTTGTTGTAAAAGTTTTGAGAAAACCTTGGGTGAGTCGACCTTACCCGAGTGTATGGTTTATGAAAGGAAATGATCTTGACAAAGATGGTTGGAAAGAGGAAAGTGTGTGTGACTTGGGTTTTTGAGAAAAGCGACACACGTTTCTTTGTATTCGCCCGGAACAACTAAATCACGCAACCACGCTACCCCAACATGGGCACGGGGCTTAGCCCTAGTTTGTTGAAGCTGGCATGAGACACCTTCACAACTCTCTAGGAGGGTCACGATGACCTCTGACGCCGGGTTGCGCTCTGAAGGAGGCAATACACTGTAGTTGTCTATAGCCGGACGATTACTGAGGATCTTCTGTCATGGCGCCGGAGATACGCTCAAAAGGAGGTATGCTACCGGGGTGCCGGGAAGGGGTAAGCCCGCAGGGAAGGACTCATGCCAGTGGAGATAAGCGAAAGGTTATGTTCGGGTATCCGTCGTGGCATACGTTGTTATGCGGGGATGATGCCCACACGATAGGTATCCGGATAGTTGTGGGGAAAGTGTGCAAACTCTGCAGAGTCAAATCTATTCGAATAGCCCGTCCGTGGTCATGGACGGTTGGGATGGCCGTTACCGAGCTGTGTCGAGTTTTGTTTTAGAAATGCTTTACAAAGAAAGTGAGAAGGTGTTTGATGTACCAGAAGGGTACGGGAAAGGTTGTGTCGACCATATGGAGATGGTCGAGGAGGAAAAATAATTCGGGATACCCTTCCTAGTGTTTCATGTTGTGGAACTCTTTTGAAGTATCTTCTTCAACAAAGATATAGAGATGTCATAGGACTTCCCTAGTATCCCCATCACCTGAGATGGCGGTATGCTAACTCTTCTTCAATAAAGATATAGAGATGTCATAGTACCACTTTATGAAGGAGATGTGCCCTAGAGGCAATAATAAAGTGGTTATATCTTTATGTTTATGATAAATGTTTATATATCATGCTATAATTGTATTAACCGAAACATTAGTACATGTGTGATATGTAGACAACAAAGAAGTCCCTAGTATGCCTCTTAACTAGCTTGTTGATTAATAGATGATTAGTTTCATAATCATGAACATTGGATGTTATTAATAACAAGGTTATATCATTATATGAATGATGTAATGGACGCACCCAATTAAGCGTAGCATAAGATCTCGTCATTAAGTTATTTGCTATAAGCTTTCGATACATAGTTACCTAGTCCTTATGACCATGAGATCATGTAAATCACTTATACCGGAAAGGTACTTTGATTACATCAAACGCCACTGCGTAAATGGGTGGTTATAAAGGTGGGATTAAGTATCCGGAAAGTATGAGTTGAGGCATATGGATCAACAGTGGGATTTGTCCATCCCGATGACGGATAGATATACTCTGGGCCCTCTCGGTGAAATGTCGTCTAATGTCTTGCAAGCATATGAATAAGTTCATAAGAGAGCACATACCATAGTACGAGTAAAGAGTATTTGTCAGGAGACGAGGTTGAACAAGGTATAGAGTGATACCGAAGATCAAACCTCGGACAAGTAAAATATCGCGTGACAAAGGGAATTGGTATCGTATGTGAATGGTTCATTCGATCACTAAAGTCATCGTTGAATATGTGGGAGCCATTATGGATCTCCGGATCCCGCTATTGGTTATTGGTCGGAGTGAGTACTCAACCATGTCCGCATAGTTCACGAACCGTAGGGTGACACACTTAAAGTTGGATGTTGAAATGGTAGTACTTGAATATGGAATGGAGTTCGAATATTTGTTCGGAGTCCCGGATGAGATCCCGGACATCACGAGGAGTTCCGGAATGGTCCGGAGAATAAGATTCATATATAGGATGTCATTTTATGTGAATTAAAATGATCCGGAAGGTTCTACGGAAGGTTCTAGAAGGTTCTAGAAAAGTCAGGAAGAAATAAGGATGGAAGGTAGAGTCCCAGAGGGACTCCACCCACCTTGGCCGGCCAACCTAAGGGAGGAGGAGTCCCAAGTGGACTCCCCACCATGGTGGCCGGCCACCCCACCAAGGAAAGGGGGGAGTCCCACTCCCCCTAGGTTTGGACACTTGGAAGGTTTTGTTGGGGTCTTATTCGGACTCTTTGACCTAAACCTTGGGGCCTCCACCTATATAAGAGGGGGAGAGAGGGGCTGGCCGGCCACTTAAGCCACCACCATGGCCGCACCCCTCAAGGGTGCCCTAGCCGGCGCCCCTCTCCCCAAACCCTAGCGGTCTTTCTCCTCCACCATATCCCGCACGCTTAAGCGAAGCTCCGCCGGATTTATCCACCACCGACACCACGCCGTCGTGCTGTCGGATTCAAGAGGAGCTACTACTTCCGCTGCCCGCTGGAACGGGGAGGTGGACGTCGTCTTCATCAACAACCGAACGTGTGACCGAGTACGGAGGTGCTGCCCGTTCGTGGCGCCGGAAGCGATCGTGATCAAGATCTTCTACGCGCTTTTGCAAGCGGCAAGTGAACGTCTACCGCAGCAACAAGAGCCTCCTCTTGTAGGCTTTGGAATCTCTTCAAGGGTGAGACTCGATACCCCCTCGTTGCTACCATCTTCTAGATTGCATCTTGGCTTGGATTGCGTGTTCGCGGTAGGAAATTTTTTGTTTTCTATGCAACGTTATCCTGCACTTCAGTGTCTCCATCAATTGCGATGTCGGGATGCTATATCCACAAGAGAAACTGATTCTCTTTCACATGCTATATCCACAAGAGAAACTGATTCTCTTTCACATGCTATATCCACAAGAGAAACTATTATTCCTCTCTTGTCTCTTTTAGTTAGCTCTGTTAGCAACTTTCTTGATGGTTTGCGAGTGCAATTCCAAATGTACTCACGGCTTTGTCCCTGGCTATTTACTTGGCCAGACCTGGAGGAACACGAAGGATGAAGAAGGAGTTGACGACGTCTATGCGAGCTAGGAACGTCTTCCCAGTCAGTTGCATGTAGGGTTATGGCAGATGACTTGGGTACTGCGCTGCTGCAGTGATGATGCTACTCTGATGTTTAGTTAGGCCCTCCGAGGCTATTATGTAAGTATGGGTCATGTGACCATGTTGTAATTTTATTATTCCGCTTTGTAATGGATGGTGTAATTTGATATCAGTTCGGTTATGTGTTCACGACGCACTGATCATGGGATCGTGAACTGTATACATAACAGGGATTTTGGACAGCTAGTCTGGGGTCCCCACATTGCAGCACCACTCCTATGTTCAGCATAGCTACCTCTCACGAAGAATTCGGCATCTAGTCGAAGTAATTCATCCACCATCTCTTCGGCTACAGGGGTCACATCATCGTTGATTTTGTCGATGTTCCTCCTCCTCCTAGTTAGTTTGGCTTGACATTTGGCGACAATTTTGGTCATGTCTAACTTCGGATAACAGACCAGTAACATAATCATGGCAAATCTTGCTCCAGCAGTCAGTTGGGCCCGTACAAACTCATGGATTCGAGGAGCATCCCGGAATTTATCCATCAGAGCAGGAAGAGTTTCCGGCGGAGAATTGCGAGGAAACATGTTGTTATAAACAAGGGCTAATGTCCTTGTGCAGAAATCAAGAAAATCGCGGACTTGACTTGCGCGGTCCTGAAATCTGACGATTTGTCGGGTACGTTCAGGCGTAGCCCAAAAGTTAGAACCATGTTCCAATGCAAGTCTGATAAGCACATTGGACCTAGCTTCAACACGTTGATCTTCGGCAGCAGTATCCAAAAAAGAACCTACCCAGCGGAAGCATCAGCTAGAGGTGGAAAACAAGTAAGATAAAGTTGAAATAGATCAAACTCAGGAAGTATACCTGCCATATCCAAGCTAGAGTCATTCATCAGTTGAAGCATATAATCCTCCCGCGAAGTAGCTTTTGCAGCTTCAGTAACCGCGGCTTCCTTTAACACTAGGGCTTCATGAGCCTGTTGAAGAGTGATGTCTACGGGAGCTTCTATTCTTGTAGACAGTGTTGGGCCTCCAAGAGCAGAGGTTTGTAGAACAGCAGCAAGTTTCCCTTAAGTGGATCACCCAAGGTTTATCGATCTCGGGGAGGAAGAGGTCAAAGATATCCCTCTCATGCAACCCTGCAACCACAAAGCAAGAAGTCTCTTGTGTCCCCAACACACCTAATAGGTGCACTAGTTCGGCGAAGAGATAGTGAAATACAGGTGGTATAAATAAGTATGAGCAGTGGCAACGGCACCAGAAAAGTGCTTTGCCCAGGACAGTAAACAAGCAGTAGTAACGCAACAGTAGTAACGCAGTAAAACAGTAAACAAGCAGCGATAGCAGTATTTAGGAACAAGGCCTAGGGATTAGACTTTCACTAGTGGACACTCTCAACTTTGATCACATAACAGAATAGATAAATGCATACTCTACACTCTTGTTGGATGATGAACACCATTGCGTAGGATTACACGAACCCTCAATGCCGGAGTTAACAAGCTCCACAATTCAATGTTCATATTTAAATAACCTTAGAGTGCATGACAGATCAACACAACTAAACCAAGTACTAACATAGCATGCACACTGTCACCTTCACACTATGTAGGAGGAATAGATCACATCAATACCGTCATAGCAATAGTTAACTTCATAATCTACAAGAGATCATAATCATAGCCTACGCCAAGTACTAACACGGATGCACACACTCGTCACCATTACACCGTGCAGGAGGAATAAACTACTTTAATAACATCACTAGAGTAGCACATGGATAAATTGTGATACAAAACACATTGCAATCATAAAGAGATATAAATAAGCACTTCACTACGCCATTCATAACAGTGAATAAGTATTCACGTGAAATATAGCCTAAGAGACCCACACGGTGCACACACTCGTCACCTTTACACACATGGGACAAGGAGTCTCCGGAGATCACATAAGTAAAACCCACTTGACTAGCATAATGACATCTAGATTACAAGCATCATCATATAAATCTCAATCATGTAAGGCAGCTCATGAGATTATTGTATTGAAGCACATAGGAGAGAGATTAACCACATAGCTACCGGTACAGCCCCGAGCCTCGATGGAGAACTACTCCCTCCTCATGGGAGACAAGCAGCGTTGATGAAGATGGCGGTGGTGTTGATGGAGGAGCCTTCCGGGGCACTTCCCCGTCCCGGCGGCGTGCCGAACGAGACTTCTGTCCCCCGGATCCCGGCTTCGCGATGGCGGCGGCTCTGGAAGGTTTCTCGTACCGTGGCTTTTCCGTATCGAAGTTTTAGGTCAGGGACCTTTATATAGGCGAAGAGGCGGCGTCAGAAGGTCAACGAGGCGACGACACGCTAGGGGGGCGCGGGCCACCCCCAGGCCGCGCCGGCCTACCATCCGGTGGGCTCGTGGCCCCCTCCGGCGACTCTCGGGTGTTCTGGATGCTTCCGGGGATTCTAAGATGCTGGGCGTTGATTTCGTCCGATTCCGAGAATATTTCCTTACTAGGATTTCGAAACCAAAAACAGCGAGAAACAGGAACCGGCCCTTCGGCATCTCGTCAATAGGTTAGTTCCGGAAAACGCATAATAATGACATAAAGTATGCATAAAACATGTAGATATCATCAATAATGTGGCATGGAACATAAGAAATTATCGATACGTCGGAGACGTATCAGCATCCCCAAGCTTAGTTCCTGCTCGTCCCGAGCGGGTAAACGATAACAAAGATAATTTCTAGAGTGACATGCCATCATAACCTTGATCATACTATTGTAAACACATGTAATGAATGCAGCGATCAAAACAATGGTAATGACATGAGTAAACAAATGAATCATAAAGCAAAGACTTTTCATGAATAGTACTTAAAGACAAGCATCAATAAGTCTTGCATAAGAGTTAACTCATAAAGCAATAAATCAAAGTAAAGGGTATTGAAGCAACACAAAAGAAGATTAAGTTTCAGCGGTTGCTTTCAACTTATAACATGTATATCTCATGGATAATTGTCAACATAGAGTAATATAACAAATGCAATATGCAAGTATGTAAGAATCAATGCACAATTCACACAAGTGTTTGCTTCTTGAGGTGGAGAGAAATAGGTGAACTGACTCAACATTAAAAGTAAAAGAAAGGTCCTTCGCAGAGGAAAGCATCGATTGCTATATTTGTGCTAGAGCTTTGGTTTTGAAAACATAAAGAGAGCATAAAAGTAAAATTTTGAGAGGTGTTTGTTGTTGTCAACGAATGGTAGTGGGCACTCTAACTACCTTATCAACCAGACTTTCAAGAGCGGCTCCAATGAAGGACGTTATCTCTACCAGCAAGGTAGATCATCCCTCTTCTCTTTTGTTTACACATGTACTTTAGTTTCATTATTTATGGATGACACTCCTCCCAACCTTTGTCTTACACAAGCCATGGCTAACCGAATCCTCGGGTGCCTTCCAACAATCACATACCATGGAGGAGTGTCTATTTGCAAAATTAAGTTGCTTACTGATGAATCAGAGCAAAACATGTGAAGAGAATTATTAATGAAAGTTAATTAATTGGGGCTGGGAACCCCATTGCCAGCTCTTTTTGCAAAATTATTGGATAAGCGGATGTGCCACTAGTCCATTGTGAAAGTCTGTCAAAAGTAAATGACAAGATCGAAAGATAAAACACCACATACTTCCTCACGAGCTATAAAACATTGACACAAATAAGAGGTGTTAAATTTTGAATTATTTAAAGGTAGCACTCAAGCAATTTACTTTGGAATGGCGGAGAAATACCATGTAGTAGGTAGGTATGGTGGACACAAATGGCATAGTGGTTGGCTCAAGGATTTTGGATGCATGAGAAGTATTCCTCTCGATACAAGGTTTAAGCTAGCAAGGTTATTTGAAACAAACACAAGGATGAACCGGTGCAGCAAAACTCACATAAAAGACATATTGTAAACATTATAAGACTCTACACCGTCTTCCTTGTTGTTCAAACTCAATACTAGAAATTATCTAGACTTTAGAGAGACCAATTATGCAAACCAAATTTTAGCAAGATCTATGTATTTCTTCATTAATGGGTGCAAAGTATATGATGCAAGAGCTTAAACATGAGCACAACAATTGCCAAGTATCAAATTATTCAAGACATTCTACCAATTACTACATGTAGCATTTTCCGTTTCCAACCATATAACAATTAACGAAGCAGCTTCAACCTTCGCCATGAAAAATAAAAGTTAAGAACACATGTGTTCATATGAACCAAATGGAGCGTGTCTCTCTCCCACACAAGCATGTATTTATTCAGAGAATGAAAATAACAAAACAAAAATAAAAGCACACAAACGCTCCAAGTAAAGTACATAAGATGTGGCCGAATAAAAATATAGTTTCAAGAGAAGAAACCTGATAATTTGTCGATGAAGAAGGCGATGCCTTGGGCATCCCCAAGCTTAGATGCTTGAGTCTTCTTGAAATATGCAGGGGTGAACCACGGGGCATCCCCAAGCTTAGACTCTTCACTCTTCTTGATCATAGTATATCATCCTCCTCTCTTGACCCTTGAAAACTTCCTCCACACCAAACTCGAAACAACTCATTAGAGGGTTAGTGCATAATAAAAATTAACATGTTCAGAGGTGACACAATCATTCTTAACACTTCCGGACATTGCATAAAGCTACTGGACATTAATGGAACAAAGAAATTCATCCACCATAGCAAAAGAGGCAATGCGAAATAAAAGGCAGAATCGTCAAAACAGAACAGTCCGTAAAGATGGATTTTATTGAGGCACCAGACTTGCTCAAATGAAAATGCCCAAATTGAATGAAAGTTGCTTACATATCTGAGGATCACGCACGTAAATTGGCATATTTTTCTGAGCTACCTACAAAGAGGCAGGTCGAAATTCGTGACAGCAAAGAAATCTGTTTCTGCGCAGTAATCCAAATCTAGTATCAACCTTTCTATCAAAGACTTTACTTGGCACAACAATGCAATAAAATAAGATAAGGAGAGGTCGCTACAGTAGTAACAACTTCCAAGACACAAATATAAAATAGAGGTACTGTAGCAAAATAAACACATGGGTTATCTCCCAAGAAGTTCTTTCTTTATAGCCATTAAGATGGGCTCAGCAGTTTTAATGATGCACTCGCAAGAGATAGTATTTGAAGCAAAAGAGAGCATCAAGAAGCAAATCCAAAACATATTTAAGTCTAACATGCTTCCTATGCATAGGAATCTTGTAAATAAACAAATTCATGAAGCATAATGCAACAAGCATAGAAAGATAAAACAAGTGCAGCTTCAAGATTTTCAGCAAAAGAGAGGTGTTTTAGTAACATGAAAATTTCTACAACCATATTTTCCTCTCTCATAGTAATATCCAGTAGCATCATGAGCAAACTCAACAATATAACTATCAAATGAAACATTCTTATCATGAGTCTCATGCATAAAATTATTACTCTCCACATAAGCATAATCAATTTTATTAGTTGTAGTGGGAGCAAATTCAACAAAGTAGCTATCATTATTATTCTCATCAAGTGTAGGAGGCATAGTATCATCAAAGTAAATTTTCTCCTCAATGCTTGGGGGACTAAAAAGATCATGCTCATCAAAACCAGCTTCCCCAAGCTTAGAATTTTCCATATCATTAGCAACAATGGTGTTCAAAGCGTTCATACTAATATGTTCCATAGGTTTTTTAATTTTCGCATCAAACCATCCATGTCTTAAATCAGGAAATAGAATAAGAAGCTCATTGTTGTCCATTATGCCAAACTAGTGTAAACAAGAAACAAAAAGATGCAATTGCAGGATCTAAAGGAAATAGCTTCGAGTACTTACAACGGCGAAAATAGCTTAGTAGCCGAGATCCGGAGTGTGAGTACCTTTTACCTTTCCTCCCCAAGCAACGGCGCCTAGAAAATAGCTTGATGTCTACGGGAGCTTCTATTCTTGTAGACAGTGTTGGGCCTCCAAGAGCAGAGGTTTGTAGAACAGCAGCAAGTTTCCCTTAAGTGGATCACCCAAGGTTTATCGATCTCGGGGAGGAAGAGGTCAAAGATATCCCTCTCATGCAACCCCGCAACCACAAAGCAAGAAGTCTCTTGTGTCCCCAACACACCTAATAGGTGCACTAGTTCGGCGAAGAGATAGTGAAATACATGTGGTATAAATAAGTATGAGCGAGTGGCAACGGCACCGGAAAAGTGCTTTGCCCAGGACAAGTAAACAAGCAGTAGTAACGCAGCGAGTAGTAACACAAAGAAACAAGAAACAAGCAGCGATAGCGTATTTAGGAACAAGGCCTAGGGATTAGACTTTCACTAGTGGACACTCTCAACTTTGATCACATAACAGAATAGATAAATGCATACTCTACACTCTTGTTGGATGATGAACACCATTGCGTAGGATTACACGAACCCTCAATGCCGGAGTTAACAAGCTCCACAATTCAATGTTCATATTTAAATAACCTTAGAGTGCATGACAGATCAACACAACTAAACCAAGTACTAACATAGCATGCACACTGTCACCTTCACACTATGTAGGAGGAATAGATCACATCAATACCATCATAGCAATAGTTAACTTCATAATCTACAAGAGATCATAATCATAGCCTACACCAAGTACTAACACGGATGCACACACTGTCACCATTACACCGTGCAGTGAGGAATAAACTACTTTAATAACATCACTAGAGTAGCACATGGATAAATTGTGATACAAAACACATTGCAATCATAAAGAGATATAAATAAGCACTTCACTACGCCATTCATAACAGTGAATAAGTATTCTCGTGAAATATAGCCTAAGAGACCCACACGGTGCACACACTCGTCACCTTTACACACGTGGGACAAGGAGTCTCCTGGAGATCACATAAGTAAAACCCACTTGACTAGCATAATGACATCTAGATTACAAGCATCATCATATAAATCTCAATCATGTAAGGCAGCTCATGAGATTATTGTATTGAAGCACATAGGAGAGAGATTAACCACATAGCTACCGGTACAGCCCCGAGCCTCGATGGAGAACTACTCCCTCCTCATGGGAGACAAGCAGCGTTGATGAAGATGGCGGTGGTGTTGATGGAGGAGCCTTCCGGGGCACTTCCCCGTCCGGCGGCGTGCCGGAACAGAGACTCCTGTCCCCCAGATCTTGGCTTCGCGATGGCGGCGGCTCTGGAAGGTTTCTCGTACCGTGGCTTTTTCCGTATCGAAGTTTTAGGTCAGGGACCTTTATATAGGCGAAGAGGCGGCGTCAGAAGGTCAACGAGGCGACGACACGCTAGGGGGGCGGGGGCCACCCCCAGGCCGCGCCGGCCTACCATCTGGTGGGCCTGTGGCCCCCCTCTGGCGACTCTCGGGTGTTCTGGATGCTTCCGGGGATTCTAAGATGCTGGGCGTTGATTTTGTCCGATTCCGAGAATATTTCCTTACTAGGATTTCTGAAACCAAAAACAGCAGAAAACAGGAACTGGCCCTTCGGCATCTCGTCAATAGGTTAGTTCCGGAAAACGCATAATAATGACATAAAGTATGCATAAAACATGTAAATATCATCAATAATGTGGCATGGAACATAAGAAATTATCGATACGTCGGAGACGTATCGAAGAGCAACTTTTTCCTTCTCGGAAGATCTTCGAGATTGCTCCATTATCACAAGAGCCTGTTTTTTCATCGACTGAAGTTGCTGTCGAAGTTCGTTCAAATCTTCTATCTGATCAGCGCTCGAGGAACCTTCAATAAACTCGTCAACGGAAGTTATCTCGAATATGACATGGCCGGTAACGCATCCGAAGAACGAGGCACCACGATATAGTTGTCAAAAACCAACTGGAGAGGAAAATTTCGACATCAATAACTTGGCAAAATAGCATTCCATTGATTCATTTGGATATTTACATGAGCATTACAAAAGAGGGTTCCTAATGAACCAATGATAAGCTGTCGCAAAAGCTACTACGGCGACATCAACAAAAGAGGAAAAACAAAGCAAAAGCAGGGACAAGACGGTCTACTTGACCTCCGACTTTGTAGAACTAGGGGAAGGAACTGGTTTGCATCCGAGGAAGGAGAGGATTTTCTTCGAGTTCGGCTTGGCAGCCTTAAACAAGGATTGCCACCTCTTCGTCTCCATTTTCTTGACATCACCAACCCTCGCCCAGTCGACGCTTTGTTGGCTTTCGGCAACCAAAGCGATGGTGCCTTCAACGCCAATCTTCAATCCCTCTTGCCGGAGGCCCAGCCCAAGATCTTCTTCGGGAATGAAGTGCTTGGTCAGGGCAGCGAAGGTGTCGGGCTGCTCTTTCTTCGTGAAGAATTAGGGAAAAAGCCGAGAAAATGCCGACTTAGCATCAGAGATGCTCTGGCGCACTTCATCTCCATGAATCTCAAGGAGCGAAAGAGCGTCAAGAAGACGGTCATCTTCGGGCTTTTCGAGTTCAAAATTCTGGTGCATCCTCCCTGGTGAAGCAAATTTCGGGTTGTCAACAAGTGCACGGAAAAGCAAAGGTTCACGAAGAATCAAAGTGGTTAGGGCACTTACTAACGAAGCACCAATTTTGCGACTCCAAGCGGGCGATGATCTCTTCCCTGCGAGCAGTTTGTCGGGTCATGTTCTCGCTCAAGGCATTTTCCGCGTCATGGAGTCTTTTCGAAGACCCTCGACAGCGACAGCGTCTAACTCAGGCTTTTCGCGAGCTTTTTCGCTTTGCTCCAGCTTGAGGGCAAGGTCATCGGCACGCTTATTAGCCTCAGAAAGGGCCTCTAGCAAAATAAAGGATGACAACGTTATGACAAAATAGCAGAGGAAAATCTACTCGATGAAAAGAGGCAAGAGAGGAATACCTTTCAACTTATCAGCATGATCATGGTACCTGATAAATTGGGTACCAAGACGAATAAATTCTTTCATCAAAGGCTGAAAAGTAACACGGATGAGAAAATCAACATAGGGAAAAAGTTCGACAGCAAAAAGAGAATGAGCAGAGCCCTTACATCGTCCATAGGAGTAGTTGCCGAACTACCGGTCAAGAGACTCAACTCTTTGCCCAGCTCAGTCCTCGCTCTCTTCGGTGACGGGGCATGGGGGCTCCCGACAGGAGTCGGATGTCCTATGTCCTGTTGAGGAGGTGAGGTTTCGTCCGTGATAGGGCGAGTCTCGGAAAGAACTAAAGTACGAGACGTGCTTGTTAGAGCAGTCACGTTAACAGGAGGATCTTCTTCCTCGTCGCCACTGTGCATCAATAAAAAGTATAAGACACGCTTAACAGGAAAAATATCGGGTGCAAAAAAAAGGAGACATAGACTTACGAGCTAACGAGGGCATCATCGTAAGGGTTGAAGGTTTTCCCCTCCTCTTCGGGTGAAGTCTCCTCGATAGGGGATTTACCCGCTTTGGAGGTGCCGGAGTCCGCGACCTCATCCCTTTTCCTCTTGTTCGTCGGAGAAGCAGCAGAAGGGAGAGAATGCGTAGACTCGGTGGCCTCAGATTCAGCTTCTCTTTCAGAGGAAGCCGCGGATTTGTGAGAACCCGCAACTTCACTCTCAGGGCGAGAAGTTCCCTGGTTATCGTCGGTGACGATGGTTCGTTCCTCGACTTCCCCGCCTTCAGGAAGGGAAGGAAGAGAAGATAAAACTTGATGTTTCTACAAGGAGAAAAGATATGTCGATGATACGTCTCCGACGTATCGATAATTTCTTATGTTCTATGCCATATTATTGATGATACCTACATGTTTTATGCACACTTTATGTCATATTCGTGCATTTTCTGGAACTAACCTATTAACAAGATGCCGAAGTGCCAGCTGTCGTTTTCTCGCTGTTTTTGGTTTCAGTAAATCCTAGTAACGAAATATTCTCGGAATTGGACGAAACAAAGACCCGGGGGCCTATTTTGCCACGAACCTTCCGGAAGACCGAAGAGCATACGAAGTGAGGCCACGAGGTGGCCAAACCACAAGGCGGCGCGGCCAAGGGGGGCCCGCGCCGCCCGTGGTGTGGGCCTCTCGTCAGCCCCCGACTCGCCCTTCCGCCTACTTAAAGCCTCCGTCGCGAAACCCCCGAGGCGAAAAACCACGATACGGAAAACCCTACCGAGACGCCGCCGCCGCCGTTCCCATCTCGGGGATTCCGGAGATCTCCTCCGGCGCCCCGCCGAGAGGGGATTCATCTCCCGGAGGACTCTACACCGCCATGGTCGCCTCCGGAGTGATGAGTGAGTAGTTCACCCCTGGACTATGGGTCCATAGCAGTAGCTAGATGGTTGTCTTCTCCTCATTGTGCTTCATTGTTGGATCCTGTGAGCTGCCTAACATGATCAAGATCATCTATCTGTAATACTCTATGTTGTGTTTGTCGGGATCCGATGGATAGAGAATACCATGTTATGTTAATTATCAAGTTATTACATATGTGTTGTTTATGATCTTGCATGCTCTCCGTTACTAGTAGAGGCTCGGCCAAGTTTTTGCTTTTAACTCCAAGAGGGAGTATTTATGCTCGATAGTGGGTTCATGCCCGCATTGACACCAGGACAAGTGATGAAAGTTCTAAGGTTGTGTTGTGCTTGTTGCCACTAGGGATAAAACATTGGCGCTATGTCCGAGGATGTAGTTGTTGATTACATTACGCACCATACTTAATGCAATTGTCTGTTGCTTTGCAACTTAATACTGGAAGGGGTTCGGACGATAACTCGAAGGTGGACTTTTTAGGCATAGATGCGGTTGGATGGCGGTCTATGTACTTTGTCGTAATGCCCAATTAAATCTCACTATACTTATCATGCCATGTATGTGCATTGTTATGCCCTCTCTATTTGTCAATTGCCCGACTGTAATTTGTTCACCCAACATGCTTTTATCTTATGGGAGAGACACCTCTAGTGAACTGTGGACCCCGGTCCATTCTTTTAATACTTGAAATACAAATCTGCTGCAATACTTGTTTTACTTGTTTTCTCTCGCAAACAATCATCTTCCACACAATTCGGTTAATCCTTTGTTACAGCAAGCCGGTGAGATTGACAACCTCACTGTTTCGTTGGGGCAAAGTACTTTGGTTGTGTTGTGCGGGTTCCACGTTGGCGCCGGAATCTCCGGTGTTGCGCCGCACTACATCCCGCCGCCATCAACCTTCAACGTGCTTCTTGACTCCTACTTGGTTCGATTAAACCTTGGTTTCTTACGAGGGAAACTTGCCGCTGTGCGCATCACACCTTCCTCATGGGGTTCCCAACGGACGTGTCAACTACACGCATCAAGAAAATTTACGGCGCCGTTGTCGGGGAGATCAAGACACGCTGCAAGGGGAGTCTCCACTTCTCAACCTCTTTACTTTGTTTTTGTCTTGCTTTATTTTATTTACTACTTTGTTTGCTGTATTATATCAAAACACAAAAAAATTAGTTGCTAGTTTTACTTTATTTACTGTCTTGTTTGCTATATCAAAAACACAAAAAAATTAGTTTACTTGCATTTAGTTTACTTTTGTTATCATGTCTAGCTCTGTACTGCTACTTCTTCACCTCGAGGAATTAGTTTTTACTTTTAAACAAGGGGATGAGGAAAGTTTTAAAGATGCTTGGTCTAGGATTTTTACTTCTTATCGTAAACTCGAACCTCAAATGACTCTAAGTTTGCTCCTTAGTAATTTTTATTTTGGTCTTATGATTCGCTATAGATATGCATTGGATGCTCTAGTGGGAGGAGATTTCCTTCATTGTAATGGGGATCAAGCTTTTAATGCCATAAAGAAGTTGGTTGCATCACATGATTCATCTAATAATTTTGATTCAGCCCTTATTAGCATTCATAATAGATTAAATACTCTTGAGACAAGTGCATCTCGCTTAAATGAAAATTATGGATACATTCGTAACCGTCTTGATCAAGTTTTAGTGAACTCTGAACCTTCATTGTGGAAACCTACTATTAAAATTGTCATAGGTAACCAAACTCTTCGTGCTAATTGTGATATTATGACTGGATTTTGCCTAATGCCTAAGGGGATTCATAAATCTTTGAAACTTTGGGAATTCACTGAAGGGGGAGAAGGAATAACTCTTATTGATAACTCTGTTATAATTCCTAAAGGGATAGCTGCGGGTGTGCATACAACCATTCTTGGGATAACAATATCCGTTGATTACCTTGTCATTGAATGCGCGAGGAACAGGACAAATCACACTCGGAAGATCCCTGCTGAAATTATTGGGAGCAGTCATAGACGTGAGAGAAGGCACCATAAAATTCACCTCTACACCCGGGGGTAGTCATATATTCCCTAAGCCAAAGAGTAAGGATAAGAAAGGTAAGGGTAAAGCCCAAGGTAATGTCAATGCTTCATCTCTCGATGTCACTTGAGATACACTTTCTGCGCCTAGCTGAAAGGCGTTAAAGAAAAGCGCTTATGGGAGACAACCCATGTTTTTACTCCAGTATTTTTGTTTTATATTTGTGTATTGGAAGTTGTTTACTACTGTAGCAACCTCTCCTTATCTTAGTTTTATGTTTTGTTGTGCCAAGTAAAGTCTTTGATAGTAAAGTAAGTACTAGATTTGGATTACTGCGCAGTTCCAGATTTCTTTGCTGTCACGAATCTGGGTCTACCTCCCTGTAGGAAGCTCAGAAAATTAAGCCAATTTACGTGCATGATCCTCAGATATGTACGCAACTTTCATTCAATTTGAGCATTTTCATTTGAGCAAGTCTGGTGGCCTAATAAAATCCATCTTTACGGACTGTTCTGTTTTGACAGATTCTGCCTTTTATTTTGCATTGCCTCTTTTGCTATGTTGGATGAATTTCTTTGATCCATTAATGTCCAGTAGCTTTATGCAATGTCCAGAAGTGTTAAGAATGATTGTGTCACCTCTGAACATGTGAATTTTTATTATGCACTAACCCTCTAATGAGTTGTTTCGAGTTTGGTGTGGAGGAAGTTTTCAAGGATCAAGAGAGGAGTATGATGCAATATGATCAAGGAGAGTGAAAGCTCTAAGCTTGGGGATGCCCCGGTGGTTCACCCCTACATATTTTAAGAAGACTCAAGCGTCTAAGCTTGGGGATGCCCAAGGCATCCCCTTCTTCATCGACAACATTATCGAGTTCCTCCCCTGAAACTATATTTTTATTCCGTCACATCTTATGTACTTTGCTTGGAGCGTCGGTTTGTTTTTGTTTTTTGTTTTGTTTGAATAAAATGGATCCTAGCATTCACTTTATGGGAGAGAGACACGCTCCGCTGTAGCATATGGACAAATATGTCCTTAGGCTCTACTCATAGTATTCATGGCGAAGTTTCTTCTTCGTTAAATTGTTATATGGTTGGAATTGGAAAATGCTACATGTAGTAACTCTAAAATGTCTTGGATAATTTGATACTTGGCAATTGTTGTGCTCATGTTTAAGCTCTTGCATCATATACTTTGCACCCATTAATGAAGAAACACTTAGAGCTTGCTAATTTGGTTTGCATATTTGGTTTCTCTAGAGTCTAGATAACATCTAGTAGTTTTGAACAACAAGGAAGACGGTATGGAGTCTTATAATGTTTACAATATGTCTTTTATGTGAGTTTTGCTGTACCGTTCATCCTTGTGTTTGTTTCAAATAACCTTGCTAGCTTAAACCTTGTATCGAGAGGGAATACTTCTCATGCATCCAAAATCCTTGAGCCAACCACTATGCCATTTGTGTCCACCATACCTACCTACTACATGGTATTTCTCCGCCATTCCAAAGTAAATTGCTTGAGTGCTACCTTTAAAATTCCATCATTCACCTTTGCAATATATAGCTCATGGGGCAAATAGCTTAAAAACTATTGTGGTATTGAATATGTACTTATGCACTTTATCTCTTATTAAGTTGCTTGTTGTGCGATAACCATGTTTACGGGGACGCCATCAACTATTCTTTGTTGAATATCATGTGAGTTGCTATGCATGTCCGTCTTGTCCGAAGTAAGAGAGATCTACCACCTTTATGGTTGGAGCATGCATATTGTTAGAGAAGAACTTTGGGCCGCTAACTAAAGCCATGATTCATGGTGGAAGTTTCAGTTTTGGACATATATCCTCAATCTCATATGAGAATAATAATGTTGCCACATGCTTATGCATTAAAGAGGAGTCCATTATCTGTTGTCCATGTTGTCCCGGTATGGATGTCTAAGTTGAGAATAATCAAAAGCGAGAAATCCAAAATGCGAGCTTTCTCCTTAGACCTTTGTACGAGCGGCATGGAGGTACCCCATTGTGACACTTGGTTAAAACATGTGCATTGCAAAGATCCGGTAGTCCAAGCTAATTAGGACAAGGTGCGGGCACTATTAGTATACTATGCATGAGGCTTGCAACTTGTAAGATATAATGTACATAACTCATATGCTTTATTACTACCGTTGACAAAATTGTTTCATGTTTTCAAAATAAAAGCTCTAGCACAAATATAGCAATCGATGCTTTCCTCTTTGAAGGACCATTCTCTTTACTTTTATGTTGAGTCAGTTCACCTATCTCTCTCCACCTCAAGAAGCAAACACTTGTGTGAACTGTGCATTGATTCCTACATACTTGCATATTGTACTTGTTATATTACTCTATGTTGACAATTATCCATGAGATATACATGTTACAAGTTGAAAGCAACCGCTGAAACTTAATCTTCCTTTGTGTTGCTTCAATACCTTTACTTTGATTTATTGCTTTATGAGTTAACTCTTATGCAAGACTTATTAATACTTGTCTTGAAGTACTATTCATGAAAAGTCTTTGCTTTATGATTCACTTGTTTACTCATGTCATTACCATTGTTTTGATCGCTGCATTCACTACATATTACAAATAGTATGATCAAGATTATGATGGCATATCACTTCAGAAATTATCTTTGTTATCGTTTTACCTGCTCGGGACGAGCAGAACTAAGCTTGGGGATGCTTGATACGTCTCCGACGTATCGATAATTTCTTATGTTCTATGCCATATTATTGATGATACCTACATGTTTTATGCACACTTTATGTCATATTCGTGCATTTTACGGAACTAACCTATTAACAAGATGCCGAAGTGCCGATTCTTTGTTTTCTGCTGTTTTTGGTTTCAGAAATCCTAGTAACGAAATATTCTCGGAATTGGACGAAACAAAGACCCGGGGGCCTATTTTGCCACGAACCTTCCGGAAGACCGAAGAGCATACGAAGTGGGGCCACGAGGTGGCCAAACCACAAGGCGGCGCGGCCAAGGGGGGCCCGCGCCGCCCGTGGTGTGGGCCCTCGTCGCCCCCGACTCTGCCCTTCCGCCTACTTAAAGCCTCCGTCGCGAAACCCCTAAGGCGAAAAACCACGATACGGAAAACCTTGCGAGACGCCACCGCCGCCGATCCCATCTCGGGGGATTACGGAGATCTCCTCCGGCACCCTGCCGGAGAGGGGATTCATCTCCCGGAGGACTCTACACCGCCATGGTCGCCTCCGGAGTGATGAGTGAGTAGTTCACCCCTGGACTATGGGTCCATAGCAGTAGCTAGATGGTTGTCTTCTCCTCATTGTGCTTCATTGTTGGATCTTGTGAGCTGCCTAACATGATCAAGATCATCTATACGTAATACTCTATGTTGTGTTTGTCGGGATCCGATGGATAGAGAATACCATGTTATGTTAATTATCAAGTTATTACATATGTGTTGTTTATGATCTTGCATGCTCTCCGTTACTAGTAGAGGCTCTGGCCAAGTTTTTGCTTTTAACTCCAAGAGGGAGTATTTATGCTCGATAGTGGGTTCATGCCCGCATTGACACACGGGACGAGTGACAAAAAGTTCTAAGGTTGTGTTGTGCTTGTTGCCACTAGGGATAAAACATTGGCGCTATGTCCAGAGGATGTAGTTGTTGATTACATTACGCACCATACTTAATGCAATTGTCATTTGCTTTGCAACTTAATACTGGAAGGGGTTCGGACGATAACTTTGAAGGTGGACTTTTTAGTCATAGATGCGGTTGGATGGCGGTCTATGTACTTTGTCGTAATGCCCAATTAAATCTCACTATACTTATCATGCCATGTATGTGCATTGTTATGCCCTCTCTATTTGTCAATTGCCCGACTGTAATTTGTTCACCCAACATGCTTTTATCTTATGGGAGAGACACCTCTAGTGAAGCTGTGGACCCCGGTCCATTCTTTTAATACTTGAAATACAAATCTGCTGCAATACTTGTTTCTACTGTTTTCTCTGCAAACAATCATCTTCCACACAATTCGGTTAATCCTTTGTTACAGCAAGCCGGTGAGATTGACAACCTCACTCGTTTCGTTGGGGCAAAGTACTTTGGTTGTGTTGTGCAGGTTCCACGTTGGCGCCGGAATCTCCGGTGTTGCGCCGCACTACATCCCGCCGCCATCAACCTTCAATGTGCTTCTTGACTCCTACTGGTTCGATTAAACCTTGGTTTCTTACTGAGGGAAACTTGCCGCTGTGCGCATCACACCTTCCTCTTGGGGTTCCTAACGGACGTGTCAACTACACGCATCAGTCGACAATAAGTTATACCAGGGAAGTCAGCAAAATAGTAGTCGACAAATGTTAAAAAATCGGAAGGCCAAAGATAGTTTACCTTGGGGAGGGCGTTGGCGCCGCTATACGGCTCCACGCGACACAAGGTTGGAATGGCGTCCTTTTTGCTCAGTGATGAGATCCTCCGGACGAGATTTTCCAGATCCTTTACTGGAAGGTTCTTGGAGAGGCGGTCCACATCTTTATTGCCAGCATACATCCAGAGAGGGTTCTTGCGAGCCTGCAGAGGCTGCACCCTGATCCTAAGGAAATACGCCGTAATTTGAATACCCGACAACTCTTTGACGCGGGTATTCTGAAGCTCGCGGATACGTGTCATCAGCGCTTCTGTCGCTGTTTTTTCTTCTTCGGTGGCCTCTGCATCCCAGGATCGGCGACGAAGAATTTCTGGACTACCGTCAAAGGGGGCGATATTTTATTCTAGCGAGTCGGGACACTCCTCGCGAACGTATAACCATCTTCTGCGCCACCCTTGGACAGAGTCGGGGAATTTGACGTCGAAATATTCAACATCAGGGCGAACGCAAATAACAACACCACCTATGTTGTAGGCAATGTTGTGGGAGCCATTGCGGTGGAGGCAGAAAATGCGCTTCCACAGAGCCCAATTAGGTTGGGTTCCGAGGAAGCACTCGCAAAGGGTGATGAAAATAGAAACATGGAGGATGGAGTTGGGAGTGAGTTGATGAAGTTGCAATCCGTACACGAAAAGCAATCCACGAAGAAAATCATGGATAGGGGTAGAGAGGCCGTGAATGAGGTGGTCAACGAAGCTAACCCGATATTCCATAGGGGCGACGGGTAGCTTTCTTCGCTGGGGAAGCGCAGCGCGTCCTTCTTCTCCATGAGGCCGAGCTTCTTCATCAGGTTGACATCTTGGTTTGAGATCTTGGATCTCTCCCACTCCGAGGCTCCCAGATCTTGTGCTGCCATATTCGCTTCGGGTGTGCTGTGCCTTGTGAGTCTTGAGCGTGGTGGCATCAACAATGGTGCTAGAGAAAGTAGGGCAGTGCGTGAGCGCCGGAACTTTTGTGGTTGTAGTGGGGATTTTGGAAAGAGACAGAGCAGAGGTGCGGCGCAGCGAAGAGGAGAACGGAGGAAGAAGAAGGTCTTTTATAGAAAACTTGCGAATCGACGCACCGTTGGATGCAGCAGTAATGGACTTGATCCTTTACAGCGCGCGTTCCAGAAAAAGCGGAGGACGTGTGTCCCCCACTTGCGTAACGTGTCAAAACGCCGCAGATTTTGGGTCCATAAGTTAGTGACAGGACAGAACTCGTGTTTTCCCGATACAGGGGTCGTCGCTATCGTCAGCATTGATATCACTTTAACAAAGGAAAATCTCGACGGCGGTGTTATGAAGATTGGTGAAAACAAGAAGTGATGATAATTTCGAGAGCTTTTGATCAAATACAAGTTTTTTATCAAATGCTCGGGGGCTACTTTAGAAAGAAGGAAACCTCGAGTATGGCAAGAAAGAAAAGGCGAGAACCTATGATCGAATGCAAGCATTTGTCCATTTGCTCGGGGGATACTCCCATCGGGAGCGCTGGTCGCGCACCCGAAAAAGATAGAAGAACTCGAAAAGATGACAATATAGCGACAAAAGATGTTAAAATGGTGAGCCTACAACCAAGTACAAGCACTTGGCTGTAGCCTTGGGGGCTACCCCCATCGGGAACGCTGTTCGCGTGCCCGATGAGATTATAAAGAGTGTGATGAGCATATTTCGAGTTATACAAATAACTCTTCATATACTCCCATCGGGAGGTCAAGATAAAAATATACAAGTCATCCGATGACTCGAATAAATGTACTATTCCAGCAGCCGAAAAAGCACTCGACAATATATTCTAAGAGTGCCTCAGCTGCAAATTAATCTCTGAATGCCGCAATACTTTGTGAAGGTAAGTCCCCGGGATCCGTCCTGTGCGGCGTGGCACCGCCTCTGAAGGCGCTTCGCTACTCTTTTCCGTGTCAGCAGATGCGAAGAAAAATCCTAACGGACGCGTTAGGTACCCGATAAAACATAACTGGAATTCGACATTTGGTAAGACCTTAAGCGGCACATGTCGAATTACACCAATATCCCGAGATCATGTCCACGGACGTGATCTTGAAGTAGGTTTTGGTGGATTGCCACAAGAGCAGTTAACTAGTATCTGATCCGTTAGATGAACTAGCCCCAATTATCTTTATCCTTGCACAATATATGATTGATTTATTAAAAATGTATGTTAACTCGAAGAAGTTGTATTGTAGTTATAAAGTTGGAGATTTTCCCTGATTCTTCGATTCAAGCAAAATCTCGGGGGCTACGGACATAGGCATCCCCAATGGGCCTGCCGAAGATGGTACCCGGGGTTTTACTGAAGGCCCACGACCCGAAGATTATAAAGCTCGGAAGCCCAGTTAGGAGAGAGTTTGGAAAGATAGAATTGTATTAGGAATCTTGACTTGTAACTACTACGGGACGGACTCAGATTGTCTCCCGGACTCTGTAACTTGTGTATCACGAAACCCTCGGCTTCGCCTCCTATATAAGGGGGAGTCGAGGGACGAAGAGAGGATCGATTTCATTGTCAACACAACCCTAGTTTTCTAATAGTCAAGCACTTTTCCGGCTGAAACCCTCGAGATCTATTTGCCCTCTACTTCCAACTAAACCCTAGTCTACAATCCGTAGGCATTTTCAAGTTAATCCCTTGTCAACCGTGGCTAGCGACAATTGCTGGAAACTTAAGACAAATGTACATATGATTTCAATTGTTATTTAGTTGTTTTATGTACTCAATATTGATTAACTTGATACCAATTTGATGTTAGCTTGACATTAATGTGGTATTGATATTCAAATATATCAAGAGGTAGCCAAATTTTTGTTAGCCCCATAACAATATGAAAAAAATCTGCACCATATTACTATTACTCTCTCCGTCCATAAAACAATGTTGGGGATCATCTAAATTCAGAAGTATGTATGCGCTTAAGAGAATCTAGACATGTATAAATTTAAACAAACTTGCAACATCCTTTTATGAATAGAGGTAGTACAAATTGCCTTTTTATTATGCCCAGACTAATTTCTGGCTTAGCTAAAAATTGTTATACAAATTTATATTTTGTATTAACCAAGACATAGGGTGAATGTACAAAGATATCGCCTAGGGGGGTGTGAATAGGCGAGTTAAAACTTCTACTTGAGGGCTTAACAAGACGAAATAAAATTATGTTTTACTTGTTAAGCACAAAGCCTACACACTTGGGTTTGCCTATGTGCACCACCAACCTATGCTAAGAAAGATAAGCAACAAGGTGATGAAAAACTAGATATATAACATCAAGCATAAAAGCTATCACAATGTAAAGCGCATAGGTAAAGGAGCTCAGGTTGAGAAGTAACTGGTGCACAAGGAGACGACGATGTATCCCAAAGTTCACACCCTTGTGGGTGCTACTCTCTGTTGGAGCGGTGTGGAGGCACAAGGGACTCCAATATGCCACTAAGGCCACCGTATTCTCCTCGAGCCTTTCCCATCAAAGGGAAAACCTTGATCCACTAAGGGACCCTTGAGGATGGTCATCGAACCCGTACAAACTTGGGGAAAACATCCAATTATCAAGCTTCAGGCAAACTCCACAACACCAGAGGCTCTCAAGTACAAGGACACAAAGCTACGACACGCCACACATGGCTACAAGGCCACAAAGGCTCCAACTCTCCACAAGGGCAACAACGCCACAAAGGCTACCACGCCACAAAGGCGACAAGGCCACAAAAGCTACGTACTACGCCACAAAGGCGACAAGGCCACGAAGGAAACAACACCACTAAGGTCAACAAACCGTCTAGAGTTCCAAGAACCCTAGAGGGAACACACATGAACTCACACGAGACCGAAACCCTGTAGAGAACCCAAACTGATGCACCTAATGCAATGGCTAAGAACACCACTAAGATGCCCAAGTCCTTCTCTCCCAAATTCCAACAAAGCTACAAAAGCTATTGGGAGAATAAGGGAGGACGAACAAAATAGTAGGAGGAACACCAAATTATTTCAAGATCTAGTCTAGCAAGATCCCCTCACAAGGTGAGGGATTCAGTTGGGGAAGCACTAGATCTAGATCTCCTCTCTCCATTCCCTCAAAAAGATGCAACAAATATGGGAGGAATCAAGAGGAGGAACAAACTCTTCTAGGTCAACAATGGAGGAGAGAGAATATGGTTAGAAGAGCTGTGTGAAAGGAGGTGCAAGAAAGGTATAAATAGGGGCCCATAAAATGTGTCCGGTGGGGCAGAAATCCGGGCAGACTCACGCTCGACCGATACTACCTCTCGGTAGACCGGTACTATCTCTCGTGTCAATAACAACACCGAAAAATAGACAGAAAAGCATATTGTGCCGGTACTACCGCCTATTGGGCCGGTAGTACCGGCCATGTGAAAACAGCAACATAAAACGTAGAGGGAGAAGGCCTAGTGCAGAGCTGGTCGTGTTGGGTTGTAGCAAGCTGGGCCGGCCCACGCGGCAGCCAGCGGTAGGCGTGGGTCAACACAGCGGCAGCACGCGGTAATGAAGCGAGCGCGTCGAGCTAGCGGGCGTGGCGTGGGAGCGAGCATGCGTGCGGCGCGGGCAAGCTAGGGAGTAGCTAAACTCGTTAATGGGCCTGGCCCATTAGTTCGGTTGTTTCAAAATTTCCCAAATTCAAAATTTCATTAGATTTGAAATTTTCTCATATTCGAAAATTTCTTAGATTTAAAATTTTCCCAGATTCGAAATTTGCGTAGATTTAAAAATTGCCTAGATTCGAAATTTGCTCAGATTTGAAATTTGTTCAGATTAAAAATTTACTTACTTTGAGATTTGTTCGAATTTAAATTTGCTTAACTTTAAAATTTGCTCCACTTTAAAATTTTGTTAAAAAAGGAAAAATGAAATAATCGAAGAAAAATCGAAAGAAAACCAAAATCCAAGAAAAACCAGAAAAAACTCGACAAAAACTAGAAAAACCGAGGCCTACTGTCTCCCTGCCTGTTGATGGGCCGCGGCCCAAACTCATCCCGTTAGCTGAACCACGCGGACGATGGTTTGTACCCATCACCTGCGGGTGATGAATAGGATTTCCCCTGCGAGCAAGCGCAACCAGCGCGCGGGGCTGGGCCGGGGAGTTGGGCGGCGGCCCAGGCAGAGCTGGAAGGAGCTGGGCCGCAGCGGCCTAGTGCGGCGGCCTGCTGTAGGCTGAGGGGAGCAGGGTGGAGCTGGGCGGCTAGGCCGGCGGGAGCAGAGGGCGGCGGCTCAGTTTAGGATGGAGAGAGGCTGCGGGTGGAAGAACTGGCCTGCCGGAAGTGCCGGTTGGCCTACTGGCCCAATACCGGTCAAGGCCCAGTACCACCCCCCTAGTACCGGTTTGGTACCGGATTGAGTCCAGTGGAAAAATGTGCATGTGCGTTAGCTGGGCCGGTAGTGTGCGCGGTAGTTCCGGCTAGTGAGACGAGAAATGCAATAACAAGAGTTTGGGAACTCCGATTGAGGTGAAACCAGTTTCGTTGGAAAGAGGGCGACAAGAGATACCTCCACACAAGGTTAAAACATGAAAACAAGTGGAGGATGAATTTCTATGAATTTAGATGTGCAACCTCTCAATACGCTAAACCGAGAAAATCATCCAACTCGAGCACGCAACATATGATGCATCCGGAATCTGTTTCTGATGACCAAGTGTTAAAACATATCATGGATAAGAACCAACAACAACCAAGAAACACAGTGCAATACATGCAAGGATTTGAGCTCTCACTAGTAGGAAAACCCTTATAGGCGAAGCTTATTTCTGTGGCGCACCACCAAAAATGCGCCACAGAAAGTTATTCTATGGCGCACCCGGCACGGTGCGCCACAGAAATAGCTTAATTTTGTGGCGCACCAGGGATCCATGCGCCACAGAAATTTGGTGGGGCCAGCCCAATCATTGGTTTCACTATTTCTGTGGCGCACAGGATCATGTGCGCCACTGAAATAAGACATTCTGTGGCACACTGGTCCTGGTGCGCCACTGAATTAAGACTTTCTGTGGCGCACGTGGGATGGTGCGCCACAGAAACTACACATTTCTGTGGTGCACATGAGTTCCATGCGTCACAGAACTTTTTTTTTTGGCTTCCCACGCAACTCCACCCCCCCCCCCCCCGTGGATCGACTTTTTAACCTCTGTAAGAAATAAAAAAAATAGATAAAAATTTCAAAACAAAAATTCCTTCAAGATGCCCATGTATTATGTCATCTTTTACCACTGAGAATTAACAAACAATAATTTCAACTTTTTTTGCAAAATTATGTGGGAAAATCATCGAAGTGGATTTCTGGTTGCATACGAACTCGAAAAAAAACGCATAATATATCAAAATGTTCCCACGAAAAATCTACATCCGAATTCATCTGGGCTTGCCCGGTTGGACAATTTTTAGAATCTACAAATTCGAAAAGAGTAAAAAGTTACGGGCAAGATTTTTTGCTGCAAAATACAAAAAAAGAAAAAAAAAATCTGTGGCGCACCAAGTGCTCATGCGCCATAGAATTAACGTTCGAAATTTGAAATTTATGGCACCCACTTCTCCTTCTCTCCTCCATTTCTCCCCTTCTCCACTTCTCCCCTTCTCCCCTTCTCCCCTTCTCCACTTCTCTCCTTCTCCCCTTCTCCACTTCTCCCCTTCTCTCCTCCATTTCTCCCCTTCTCCACTTCTCTCCTTCTCCTCCTCTCCTCTTCTCTTCCTCTCCTCCACTTCTCCACTTCTCCTCTCTCCTCTCCTCCACCGGCGACCAACTCCGGCGACCAACTCCGGCGACCTACTCCGACGACCAACTCCGGCGACCTACTCCGGCGACAACAACCACCACCTCCTCTTCCACCACCACCTCCACCACCACCATCACCTCCTCCTCCTCCTCCACCACCACCACCACCACCACCACCACCACCACCACCACCACTACCACCACCAGCACCACCACCACCACCTCCTCCTCCTCCTCCTCCTCCGGCCGTCCTCCTCCTTCACCCACCCAGCGAAATTAAAAAAAAATTCGGCGGCCCCAGATCTTCTAGATCTGGCCGCCTTTTTTTTGAATTTCAAAAAAAAAAATTCGGTGGCGCACCGCCGCCGGTGCGCCATAGAAATAAGTTTCTGTGGCGCACCACCGCCGGTGCGCCACAGAAATAAGGTTTCTCTGGCGCATGGGTCGGTGCGCCACAGAAACCTTATTTTTGTGGCGAGAATTCTGTGGCGCACCGCCCATGCGCCACAGAATTGATTTTTGGTGCGCCACTGATGAGCCTTTTTCTACTAGTGTCTCTCCGACGATGTGACCAAGTGATGCATTCGAGAGCCCTCTTGATAGAGCGGCCAACTATCCTATGAAGAACAAACCTTGACCTGTGCATTTCACTCGAGCCGGCAAACTCCGTCTTCATCCGTTTTCAACATTGCACATGCCACCGTCTTCATCTAACTTCTCCAACATACATGCCACCGTCTTCATCCATCTTCTACATCGTCTTCATCCACCTTCTACATTTGACTTGATCTTCTTCATCTTGCAACCTTGAGACCATCATATGGCTCAAGCATTGCCTATGGACAGAACCTAAGGGAGAACCTCAATACAACCATTAGTCCATAGGGATTTTCATCAATTACCAAAACCACACATGGGGCTCCATGTCCTTTCATAGGGGCATTACAAACTTTTCGTAAGAAGTGCATCAGCTTACTTATTTGATATCTCCTCATGTTCTTTGTACCTTGATACGTCTCCGACGTATCGATAATTTCTTATGTTCTATGCCATATTATTGATGATACCTACATGTTTTATGCACACTTTATGTCATATTTGTGCATTTTCTGGAACTAACCTATTAACAAGATGCCGAAGTGCCGATTGCTGTTTTCTGCTGTTTTTGGTTTCGAAATCCTAGTAACGAAATATTCTCGAATTGGACGAAATTAAAGCCCAGGGGCCTATTTTCTCACGAAGCTTCCGGAAGTCCGAAGGAGGGACGAAGAGGGGCCACGGAGGGGCCACACTATGAGGCGGCGCGGCCCCCCTTGGCCGCGCGGCCCCGTGGTGTGGGGCCCCCGTGCCGCCTCTTGACCTACCCTTCCGCCTACAAATAGCCTCCGTGACGAAACCCCCAGTATCGAGAGCCACGATACGGAAAACCTTACTGAGACGCCGTCGCCGCCGATCCCATCTCGGGGGATCCAGGAGATCGCCTCCGGCACCCTGCCGGAGAGGGGAATCATCTCCCGGAGGACTCTACGCCGCCATGGTCGCCTCCGGTGTGATGAGTGAGTAGTCTACCCCCGGACTATGGGTCCATAGCAGTAGCTAGATGGTTGTCTTCTCCCCATTGTGCTATCATTGTCGGATCTTGTGAGCTGCCTAACATGATCAAGATCATCTATCTGTAATTCTATATGTTGTGTTTGTCGGGATCCGATGGATAGAGAATACTATGTCATGTTAATTATCAAGTTATTATACATGTGTTGTTTATGATCTTGCATGCTCTCCGTTTCTAGTAGAGGCTCTCGCCAAGTTTTTACTTTTAACTCCAAGAGGGAGTACTTATGCTCGATAGTGGGTTCATGCCTGCATTGACACTGGGACGGTGACAGTAAAGTTCTAAGGTTGTGTTGTGCTCGTTGCCACTAGGGATAAAACATTGATGCTATGTTCGAGGATGTAGTTATTGATTACATTACGCACCATACTTAATGCAATTGTCCATTGCTTTGCAACTTAATACTCGGAGGGGGTTCGGATGATAACCTCGAAGGTGGACTTTTTAGGCATAGATGCGGTTGGATGGCGGTCTATGTACTTTGTCGTAATGCCCAATTAAATCTCACTATACTTATCATGTCATGTATGTGCATTGTTATGCTCTCTCTATTTGTCAATTGCCCGACTGTAATTTGTTCACCCAACATGCTTTTATCTTATGGGAGAGACACCTCTAGTGAACTGTGGACCCCGGTCCATTCTTTAATACTGAAATACAAATCTGCTGCAATACTTGTTCTTTACTGTTTTCTTGCAAACAATCATCTTCCACGCAATACGGTTAATCCTTTGTTACAGCAAGCCGGTGAGATTGACAACCTCACTGTTTCGTTGGGGCAAAGTACTTTGGTTGTGTTGTGCAGGTTCCACGTTGGCGCCGCACTACATCCCGCCGCCATCAACCTTCAACGTGCTTCTTGGCTCCTCCTGGTTCGATAAACCTTGGTTTCTTTCTGAGGGAAAACTTGCTGCTGTGCTCATCATACCTTCCTCTTGGGGTTGCCCAACGAACGTGTGAAATACACGCCATCAAGCATATTTTCTCGGCGCCGTTGCCGGGAGATCAAGACACGCTGCAAGGGGAGTCTCCACTTCTCTATCTCTTTACTTTGTTTTTGTCTTGCTTTATTTTATTTACTACTTTGTTTGCTGCATTATATCAAAACACAAAAAAAATTAGTTGCTAGCTTTACTTTATTTACTATCTTGTTTGCTATATCAAAAACACAAAAAAATTAGTTACTTGTTTTACTTTACTTAATATCATGCATGTTTTTATTTCACTAGTTAAGCATAATGGAAAACAACAAAAATATGAGAGATCTTTATGAACTTTATCTTGAATTAGGACATGATGTGTTTGAAGAGAGAATTAAAAAACCCATGGAACTTTATATGCATGCTAATGGGAATGTTATTACTATGGATGCTTTGAACACCATTGTTGCTAATGCTATGGAAAATTCTAAGCTTGGGGAAGCTGGCTCTGATGAGCATGATCTTTTTAGTCCCCCAAGCATTGAGGAGAAAATTTTCTTTGATGATACTTTGCCTCCTATTTGTGATGATAATAATAGTGGTCTTTTGGTACAACCTACTATGGAGAGTGAATTTTGTTGTGATTATACTATGCCTCCTACACTTGATAAGAATAATAATGATAGCTACTTTGTTGAATTTGCTCCCACTACAACTAATAAAATTGATTATGCTTATGTGGAGAGTAATAATTTTATGCATGAGACTCATGATAAGAATGCTTTATGTGATAGTTATATTGTTGAGTTTGCTCATGATGCTACTGAAAGTTATTATGAGAGAGGAAAATATGGTTGTAGAAATTTTCATGTTACTAAGACACCTCTCTATGTGCTGAAATTTTTGAAGCTACACTTGTTTTATCTTCCTATGCTTGTTACTTTGCTCTTCATGAACTTGTTTATTTACAAGATTCCTATGCATAGGAAGCATTTTAGACTTAAAAGTGTTTTGAATTTGCCTCTTGATGCTCTCTTTTGCTTCAAAATACTATTTCTTGCGAGTGCATCATTAAAACTGCTGAGCCCATCTTAATGGCTATAAAGAAAGAACTTCTTGGGAGATAACCCATGTGTTATTTTGCTACAGTACTTGGTTTTTATTTTGTGTCTTGGAAGTTGTTTACTACTGTAGCAACCTCTCCTTATCTTAGTTTTATGTTTTGTTGTGCCAAGTAAAGTCTTTGATAGAAAAGTAAGTACTAGATTTGGATTACTGCGCAGAAACAGATTTCTTTGCTGTCACGAATCTGGGTCTAATTCTCTGTAGGTAACTCAGAAAATTATTCCAATTTACGTGAGTGATCCTAAGATATGTACGCAACTTTCATTCAATTTGAGAATTTTCGTTTGAGCAAGTCTGGTGGCCTAATAAAATCCATCTTTACGGATCGTTCTGTTTTGACAGATTCTGTCTTTTATTTCGCATTGCCTCTTTTGCTATGTTGGATGAATTTCTTTGATCCATTAATGTCCAAGTAGCTTTATGCAATGTCCGAAGTGTTAAGAATGATTGTGTCACCTCTGAACATGTGAATTTTTATTATGCACTAACCCTCTAATGAGTTGTTTCGAGTTTGGTGTGGAGGAAGTTTTCAAGGATCAAGAGAGGAGTATGATGCAATATGATCAAGGAGAGTGAAAGCTCTAAGCTTGGGGATGCCCGGTGGTTCACCCCTGCATATATTAAGAAGACTCAAGCGTCTAAGCTTGGGGATGCCCAAGGCATCCCCTTCTTCATCGACAACATTATCGGGTTCCTCCCCGAGACTATATTTTTATTCGGCCACATCTTATGTACTTTGCTTGGAGCGTCGGTTTGTTTTTGTTTTTGTTTTGTTTGAATAAAATGGATCCTAGCATTCACTTTATGGGAGAGAGACACGCTCCGCTGTTGCATATGGACAAATATGTCCTTAGGTTCTACTCATAGTATTCATGGCGAAGTTTCTCCTTCGTTAAATTATTATATGGTTGGAATTGGAAAATGCTAAATGTAGTAACTCTAAAATGTCTTGGATAATTTGATACTTGGCAATTGTTGTGCTCATGTTTAAGCTCTTGCATCATATACTTTGCACCCATTAATGAAGAAATACTTAGAGCTTGCTAATTTGGTTTGCATATTTGGTTTCTCTAGAGTCAAGATAACATCTAGTATTGAGTTTTGAACAACAAGGAAGACGGTATGGAGTCTTATAATGTTTACCATATGTCTTTTATGTGAGTTTTGCTGTACCGTTCATCCTTGTGTTTGTTTCAAATAACCTTGCTAGCCTAAACCTTGTATCGAGAGGGAATACTTCTCATGCATCCAAAATACTTGAGCCAACCACTATGCCATTTGTGTCCACCATACCTACCTACCACATGGTATTTATCCGCCATTCCAAAGTAAATTGCTTGAGTGCTACCTTTAAAATTCCATCATTCACCTTTGCAATATATAGCTCATGGGACAAATAGCTTAAAAACTATTGTAGTATTGAATATGTACTTATGCACTTTATCTCTTATTAAGTTGCTTGTTGAGCGGTAACCATGTTTCTGGGGACGCCATCAACTATTTCTTGTTTGATATCATGTGAGTTGCTATGCATGTCCGTCTTGTCTGAAGCAAGAGAGATCTACCACCTTCATGGTTGGAGCATGCATGTTGTTAGAGAAGAACTTTGGGCCGCTAACTAAAGCCATGATTCATGGTGGAAGTTTCGAGTCTTGGACATATATCCTCAATCTCATATGAGAATAAAAATTGTTGCCACATGCTTATGCATAAAAGAGGAGTCCATTATCTCGTTGTCCATGTTGTCCCGGTATGGATGTCTAAGTTGAGAATAATCAAAAGCGAGAAATCCAAAATGCGAGCTTTCTCCTTAGACCTTTGTACAGGCGGCATGGAGGTACCCCATTGTGACACTTGGTCAAAACATGTGCATTGCAAAGATCCGGTAGTCCAAGTTAATTAGGACAAGGTGCGGGCACTATTAGTATACTATGCATGAGACTTGCAACTTGTAAGATATAATGTACATAACTCATATGCTTTATTACTACCGTTGACAAAATTGTTTCATGTTTTCAAAATAAAATCTCTAGCACAAATATAGCAATCGATGCTTTCCTCTTTGAAGGACCATTCTCTTTACTTTTATGTTGAGTCAGTTCACCTATCTCTCTCCACCTCAAGAAGCAAACACTTGTGTGAACCGTGCATTGATTCCTACATACTTGCATATTGTACTTGTTATATTACTCTATGTTGACTATTATCCATGAGATATACATGTTACAAGTTGAAAGCAACCGCTGAAACTTAATCTTCCTTTGTGTTGCTTCAATACCTTTACTTTGATTTATTGCTTTATGAGTTAACTCTTATGCAAGACTTATTAATACTTGTCTTGAAGTACTATTCATGAAAAGTCTTTGCTTTATGATTCACCTGTTTACTCATGTCATCACCATTGTTTTGATCGCTGCATCCACTACATATGTTTACAAATAGTATGATCAAGGTTATGATGGCATATCACTTCGGAAATTATCTTTGTTATCGTTTTACCGCTTCGGGACGAGCGAAACTAAGCTTGGGGATGCTTGATACCTCTCCGACGTATCGATAATTTCTTATGTTCTATGCCATATTATTGATGATACCTACATGTTTTATGCACACTTTATGTCATATTTGTGCATTTTCTCGGAACTAACCTATTAACAAGATGCCGAAGTGCCGCTTCTGTTTTCTGCTGTTTTTGGTTTCAGAAATCCTAGTAACGAAATATTCTCGGAATTGGACGAAATTAAAGCCCGGGGGCCTATTTTCTCACGAAGCTTCCGGAAGTCCGAAGGAGGGACGAAGAGGGGCCACGGAGGGGCCACACTATAGGGCGGCGCGGCCCCCTTGGCCGCGCGGCCCCGTGGTGTGGGGCCCCCGTGCCGCCTCTTGACCTACCCTTCCGCCTACAAATAGCCTCCGTGACGAAACCCCCAGCACCGAGAGCCACGATACGGAAAACCTTGCCGAGACGCCGTCGCCGCCGATCCCATCTCGGGGGATCCGGGAGATCGCCTCCGGCACCCTGCCGGAGAGGGGAATCATCTCCCGGAGGACTCTACGCCGCCATGGTCGCCTCCGGTGTGATGAGTGAGTAGTCTACCCCTGGACTATGGGTCCATAGCGGTAGCTAGATGGTTGTCTTCTCCCCATTGTGCTATCATTGTCGGATCTTGTGAGCTGCCTAACATGATCAAGATCATCTATCCGTAATTCTATATGTTGTGTTTGTCGGGATCCGATGGATAGAGAATACTATGTCATGTTAATTATCAAGTTATTATACATGTGTTGTTTATGATCTTGCATGCTCTCCGTTTCTAGTAGAGGCTCTGGCCAAGTTTTTACTTTTAACTCCAAGAGGGAGTACTTATGCTCGATAGTGGGTTCATGCCTGCATTGACACCTGGGACAGTGACGGAAAGTTGTAAGGTTGTGTTGTGCTGTTGCCACTAGGGATAAAACATTGATGCTATGTTCGAGGATGTAGTTATTGATTACATTACGCACCATACTTAATGCAATTGTCTGTTGCTTTGCAACTTAATATCTGGAGGGGTTCGGATGATAACCTCGAAGGTGGACTTTTTAGGCATAGATGCGGTTGGATGGCGGTCTATGTACTTTGTCGTAATGCCCAATTAAATCTCACTATACTTATCATGTCATGTATGTGCATTGTTATGCTCTCTCTATTTGTCAATTGCTCGACTGTAATTTGTTCACCCAACATGCTTTTATCTTATGGGAGAGACACCTCTAGTGAACTGTGGACCCCGGTCCATTCTTTAATACTGAAATACAAATCTGCTGCAATACTTGTTCTTTACTGTTTTCTTGCAAACAATCATCTTCCACACAATACGGTTAATCCTTTGTTACAGCAAGCCGGTGAGATTGACAACCTCACTGTTTCGTTGGGGCAAAGTACTTTGGTTGTGTTGTGGAGGTTCCACGTTGGCGCCGGAATCTCTGGTGTTGCGCCGCACTACATCCCGCCGCCATCAACCTTCAACGTGCTTCTTGGCTCCTCCTGGTTCGATAAACCTTGGTTTCTTTCTGAGGGAAAACTTGCTGTTGTGCGCATCATACCTTCCTCTTGGGGTTGCCCAACGAACGTGTGAAATACACGCCATCATACCTCGTATGAGCGCAAAAATTATAGGATGAAGGAAATGCTTACGTAATTCTATAAAAAAATTAAGAAATTTATTTTTTGATAAAAGGTGCTATATTACTTAAAAGCTAAGTATTACACCAATTGTATAACTAAGATGCACACAGTTGTTTAAAAGTTTAATAAAATATTAAAAATATTAAAAGCGCACATGAAGAACCTGATGGCAAATTAGCCGACTGGGGCAGCAATCCTAAGATTATGCAGTCACCCATGTCGGGTAATAAACTCATTATCCTCCAACCGTGTAGACACCTTCATAAAAAGGTCGTGATCTTCCATACGCTGAAGTCACGACCATGAACGAAGCAAAGCCGTACACCGGTAGATGAACTGCACGAGAGAAGAAACTTTATTATAAATAACCTTGTCATTCCTACGTAGCCAAAGCGATCATATAACGACAATCGCCCCCACTCTGGTAAGTAATTTAAACATAGAATCCACCCCATTTAGCCAATTGCCAAATATATTTGCAATACAGTTCAATTAACCCTTTATACATGGATCCCACCAAAATTCACCATTCTTGGTAAGACCCCCGAAAATCATCGGATCCGTGAGTTAGGACTGAAGCTGAACGTTGTAGGAATTCATTCCATACTGCCAATCTAGGTCCGATAAGATCACGCCTGAAAGTTATAGTTGGTGGAGATGTTTTCATCACCTTGGCTATGGTCTCACCTTTATTACACCTTTATTTCGCATAATATTGTACAAAGCTAGATACTGTTCTCAGATGGATGTAGCTCCCAACCATTTATCCTCCCAGAATCTTATCTTAGATCTACCTCTAATGGAGAAAGAACTATATGGAAAAAAGTACTTCTTAGCTCACATAAGACCAGCCTAAAAGTGGGAATCCTCAAGTTTCAATATAACCCGAGAGAGCCTTTAAGTCAACATACTTTCTCCGCAACAGGTTTTGCCATACATCATCCTCAGTTAACAACATGGCCAACTATTTCTCGAGCAAGGCCCCGTTTTTAACATCGAGATCATGGTCACCAAGACCACCTGCAAGGCCATGTTGTTAACCTCGAGATCATGGACACCAAGACCATCTTGATCTATTGGATGGGCAAACAACAATCCATTTAGTTAACCGATTTTTTTTTCTATTCACTATCTCCTTGTCAAAAGAATCTTGATCGGAAATAGGCCAACCATTGCAAGACTCCTTTAGACAATTGGAAAAAAGAAATCATATATAGTACCATGTTTGTGAGTACCGAATTGATGAGAACTAATCTTCCACCTATAGATAGTAGCTTTCCTTTCTAACTAGTAAGGTGCTTTTGCAGTATTTACTCGATGCAAGCGTGAGCGTCCGATGACGAATTTGAATGCTCTGATAGCTAATTAGAAAGCTGCCCAACCCACATCTATATAGGATGGCATTATCTTGGGCCTCGCAAAAACAGAACAATTCATTCTTATGAAAATTTATCTTAAGTCCCGACAAATGCTCGAACGCTGATAATATTAATTTTAGGTTCGTCGAATTTTCCAAGTCATGTTCCATAAAAAGAATTGTGTCATCGGCTTAGTATTGAAGGATAGACAGTCCATCGTCAACCCAATGAGAACCACCCCTTCAATCCGTTCATCAACTTTGGCGCGCTCAATAATAATGCCAACCATATTCGATATAATGCTAAATAATATTGGAGATAGGGGATCACCTTGTCTCAAATCATTTTTTGCCTGGACGTATCTACCAACGTTAACATTGATCTTAATAACGACTATTTCTCCAAAAATGAAGTTATTAATTAAGACGTGCCACTCTTCCCAAGGAATTAATAAGAAACGAAACTTTCAATCGAGCTAATTGACACGATCGACGGCATCAACCCTCCTGTTCCCTCTCCTGTCCGGCCTGACCGAACCAAGAATAGAAAGTCAAATAGTGGCAGAAGAATTTCTCCTCTCCGGGGAGCGTGGGTCGCCTCACCCTGTCTCCTAATTATACCATCTCGATTGCCATCCTCTTATGTATATAGGCCTTCTCCTCCATTCCACTCGAGGGATCGATTGGGTTGTTCCCTCTCTATCTCAAGTTACCCAGACAATCAATCATCACACCCGAAGATAGAGAGAGATACTACTCATATAGGTAGCCATCCATGGAGCGTAGCCTCCAATGGAGCAGGCCGGCGTCGCTGCTCCTCTTCGCCGCGGCATTCCTGGCTGCGGCGGCCGTGGCGAGCGCGGGGTACAACCCCGACCCCTTGAGCGTCGTCAATCACTTCAACCGCGCCGTCCAGAGGCATGCGTCCCTCCACCATGGCCTAATTAAGCTTGCAGCATCCGTTTGTACGAACTACGAAGGCATGCATGACATGAACATTTAAGCGTATAATGCAGGTCGAGTAGCCCACGTCGAACGCTGTCAGAGAAGAAGAAGAAGAGCAAGTACTCGGGGCCGTGCTTGGCGACGAACCCGATCGACCGGTGCTGGCGCTGCCGCAAGGACTGGGCGACGGACCGGCAGCGGCTGGCCCGCTGCGCCAAGGGCTTCGGCCGCGAGACCACTGGCGGGCTCGGGGGCAAGATCTACATCGTCACCGACCCGAGCGACGATTACAAGAACCCGGTGCCCGGCACACTCCGGTGGGGCGTCGTCCAGATTGAGCCGCTGTGGATCATCTTCGCGAGGGACATGATCATCACCACCACCCAGGAGATCGTGATCCAGAGCAACAAGACCATCGACGGGCGCGGGGCTCAGGTGCACCTCGCCGATGGCGGCAGCCTCACCATCCAGAACCAGCGCAATATCATCATCCACAACCTCCACATCCACGACATTAAGAAAACGGAGGGCGGCGATGTGGCGGTGTCACCGAACCACTTCACCCCCCGCACCAAGGCTGACGGCGACGGCGTCTCCCTCTTCAACGCCACCGACGTGTGGATCGACCACCTCTCCATGTCCCTGTGCGAGGACGGGATGGTCGACGTCGTGGCGGCGTCCACCGCCGTCACCATCTCCAACTGCCACCTCACAAACCACAACGACGTCATGCTCTTCGGCGCCAACGACAACACGCCCGAGGACAAGGTCATCCAGGTCAGCGTCGCCTTCAACCACTTTGGGAGAGGCCTCGTCCAGAGGATGCCCCGATGCCGCTACGGCTTCTTCCACGTCGTCAACAACGACTACACGCACTGGCTCATGTACGCCATTGGAGGCAGTAGCAACCCTACCATCATCAGCCAGGGAAACCGATACATCGCGCCGCCAAACATGGCTGCAAAACAGGCACGTCTCCTTCTTGTTATTCCTCACTAGACGACTGAAATTCCCTAGCTAGCTGAGAGTGGATAAATGGAGGCTGAGCTACATGTAGTTTTTTATTTTTAAAAATTCAGAAATTATATTTTTGAGTTTTAAAAAATTCTGAAAAAAATCCTAGATGTAGCCAATGATGAAATTTATAAACATGCAAAATCTCAATGTGAAATTCTTAGTATTTTAGGCTACACAAAAATCATAAATATGTGCATCTGATAATAGTGAATAGTGCACGTTTCAAAACTATAAAACTGTCAGATTTTGTCATTTTTGTGTAGTCTACAATACAAAGAATTTCACATTGAGATTTTGCACGTTTGTAGATTTCATCATTGTCTACATCCAAGATTATTATCAGATTTTTTAAAACTTAATTATGATTTCCAAATTTTTGAAAATGAAGGGCTACATGTTGCTCGGCTTCCGTTCACAGTTTTCGTAGCTAGCTGCTGATGTCAATGTGATATTGAATGGGTGGGCAGATCACCAAGCGCGACTACGCCGAGGAATCCGTGTGGAAGAACTGGGTTTGGCACACAGAGGCCGACCTCATGATGAACAACGCCTTCTTCACTCCATCCGGCGGCAATATCCAGCAGCAGCTAAACAAGAAGGACCTCATCAAGCCCAAGCCAGGGGAATATGTCACGAGGCTCACCCGCTTCGCCGGCACGCTAGCCTGCAAGCCAGGCATTGCCTGCTGATCGTCGCAGGCGCCCATTAACTACACCTGCGAGGCCGCACGCCATATGTCGTCGCCGGCCAGGCCCCGCCGGATCGCCCGAGGTAAGAGAAGAATTACCACGCGAGAAGAGCCCATCTTGATGGTAGACAGCAATGGATATATATGCATAGAAGATTAACTTGCTACTCTCCGTTCGTGTAATCATTGTACGTATGTTACTCCTCGATTTTTTTTTCTAAAGAGAAGCTAGGAATTGTGTACCCTACTACATACATATACATGCATGGCCTATACAGCATGAACGTATTGTAATCACTCTTGTTTATGAATTGTATACAAAATCAATTATCTTCTTTCATCAGGATCGATGTACTAATCTTACGGAGACAAAGCGAATATATTGTACTAAAACTATCATTTCACACAAGTTGAGATGAATTTAGTAGCCAGGGCATGTCAAGAACACTGCTATAATGCCATAACACAAAACCAAAGGTTTTGATTGGAAATTACAGAAACACTGGTTGTTCAGAGGGAAAAAGAAGAAAAAAGGTTGACTAACTCAGCCCATATTTAGATGCCCTCTTTCAACGCATAAACTCTGCTTTGAAAAGATGGTGGCAACCTGCTTATCGCTGCATCAATTTCCTGAAAAGACAGTTGCAGCATTAGGATTCCAATGTTTTTTTTAATTACAAGGATAAGTCTGCGCGTTCGATTATGATGGGGTCCAAAGATAGGTCTGACTTTCTACCAAAGCATGTAAAATCGAAAAGAATATTCTTTTACCGAGGAAATAAAAACGCTGGGAAACAAATGGAAATGTCATGCTTTGTTACAAGGAGTTCAAAATATAGAAAGACTGCAAAAAAATTGTGAAGTTGATTAACTAGAAGATAGGACCAACAGGTCGAGCCAAACTATCCTAAACATGAATGGGATTGGGATAAATTAACGAGTAAAGGAGGTAAAAGGAGGCTTTAATCAGCATGTCAAATTTCAATAACTATTCATATAATCTCAATACAGAGAACTGAAGCGATAGCCTACCTCTGTTGTATAACGAGCCGAAAAGTGAATTAGTAGAATGGCCTTGTTTTCAAGCTTATCAGAGTGACTCGCAATCTGCAAATACTGTCAAACATAAATGAAAGCGTAGGGACCACTACGGAAACTGCATACCAGTTTTTTCCTTTGACAGATACAAAAAAAAAAGTAGTCATGGGATAACCTCGAACAAGTGTGTGTGCCCATACTCTCTTGCATGCTCAATGGAAACAGAATCATCAAGGAAAGTACTCTGAAATTTATAAACCACAGGTTAGTAGATCATCAGCGATAGGAATAAGTCGAATTCATGAGATTAAATAACATAAAAAATCAGCAGAAGAAGGATTCAATTAGTTGCTGCTTACTGGTGTCAAAGTAATTCTTTTCTAGCTAGGAAAAGTTCTGTTCTCAAAATAATGGTAACCAGCTTGAATGCAGTGAGATTTATCAATACTTGAAGACGAAAGCAGCTTTGCTACTGTTAATTAAATGGAAGTTGGTCACACACTGAGAAAGCGGTAAAAGCAATACCTCCACTACAAGAATTTTGGCCTTCAACACATCCACATTATCAGGATCGAGAATGAAATCTGACATCGTATCTCCAGTAAAGGCAACCTCAGGTATTGTGACTGTATTGGTAATCTGCGAAGGCACAGATTGGAGGCACATACCAAATCAACACCTCTTACTAGACTGTAACTTTTACTGATTCCTATGCAATATTGACATCCACCAGACAGACAGACCTCCACACCTGATAACTTCAACCTTTTGATCTCGCTCCCCGGAAGACCGAGATAATCCTGCTTAAGTTTTTGCTTCACCGAGTATATCACATACCCCTATAGAACCATATCAGATATCACACGTCCCATCAGGCAATTGTACAAAATTCTCGCTAAATCAACCAGTAAGACGTGCAATTACCAGAAGAACTAAAGCATGTTATCCTCACCTGGCTGGGTATGGCATGGTAGGTCTTGAAGGCCTTGACCTTGAGGTCCCTCCTGAGCTCATACTCCTCGCCAACGTCGAGTGGGATGAGGGTGTGCTTGAGCTCGGACTGGTCCATGGCGCGGTGCACGTCGAACAGCCGCTCGACGAGCTCCTTGAGGTACTTGGGGACGAAGATGGTGGGCGGGCGCAGCCTATAGAGCCCCCGCGTGGCCACGTACATGGGGAGGCCCCCGATGTGGTCGAGGTGGGCGTGGGAGATGAAGAGGAAGTCCTGCGACACGGCGCGCTGCGGGCACCGGCCGATGTCGAAGGCGAGGCTCAGCGTCGGGAAGATGACGCAGGTCTCCTGCCCGCCGATGGAGATGCCCTCCACAGGGTACCCCTCGATCTCCAGCCGCTTCTTCGCCTTAGGCTTTACGGAGGGAGAGGGGGTTGGAGGAGGAGGGGCCGTTGTGCTCGCCGCCTCCGTCGACTTGCCGCTCTTAGCCATGGCGCCGCCGGGGTGGAGGTACGATGGGTGGAGGGATGACAGAGTTACAGAAAAGTCCCTAACGAAGCGTGTACTGGTGTTCATCGCCCTATTCTGGATCGGTTGGTAATTTACAAGCATTCGAGAGTACTATGGAGATAAAAAAAAGTTACTTCTATTCTATTACATGAATTATTTTATTGATTTTTCATATTACCATCCATGACATTGACTATTTTTTTCAGCTGCCATTTATTTTCTAGTTTGTTGGATTTTTCCTAGCAATTCACCATTCCAGCTTAAAAAGGCATCCATCATTCCTCCATATATCCTACTCCCATATTCCATATCTCCTCGTCCTGTCTGGTTGACCACCAGCTCCCCAATGCTGATGAGGGCCTCCACCTATTGATTCAAGGATGGAGCTCGGATGTCGAGAGGCAACAATCCCGTGTTGGCGACAATGATCGGTGGCCTTCGGTGGTCTACTCTCCACAGTTCATAGAAGGGTGCGACCGAGAGAGGGTGCAATTAGTCAACATATGTTAGTTGAGGTTTCAACATGGCTCTTGTTCGGTCAGGCGTGCGACTCTTCTTTGGGGCGCATGGCTCCAATTCGGTTTCAAAGGAGGTTGGGCTTCGAGGTGTTGATGACATTGACAGGTGTGTCCATGCATGTGGATGGTGGTAGAGCATTGGTCGGCTCAGGACATTGTCGGGTGAAAGCTTTCTTTGGCCTTGAATGGAGCCGATGATGGTGACAGCTGTGTTCCATGTGTTACCATTTGGAAGGTATCACCATGTTGATGTTCTCATCTACTCTGCTTGAGGAAATTCTAGAGAGAAACCCTAGATATAGTACGAGGCGATGGCGATGCTTTTACTCAAAACCACATTTAGGCACTATATTTGGAGTTGGAAGTTGCAAAAGGGACTAGTGGATGGCGATGGATGTCTAGCGCTAGATTATCGTTGTGCTTTTGTCGGAGGCTTGCATGGTAACAATGATGGTGAGGAGTGATGCTAGGTATCGCCAATGCCTCGCAGTCTGTTTATCCGCGGTGTTTGTCGTGTGTTTGTGGTTCCCTTTATCGCAATAAATTTGAGTCACCCTGCGGTGAGAACAATGAGATGTGAGCGATCCGTTTATAGTGGCCTAGATCAGCATGAACTTTGCCCCTCTTTCCTTTGAAACTTGACATGAAAATCGGACATGCCTCATAGTTGGCGTGGTGGGGTGATTGTTACCATGTGCCTACTCTAGATTTATGTTGGATTATATGGGTTGGAGCCTAGGTAGGCAATCCATATAGCCTAGAAAAATCCTAAAATTTTAAGGCTCATCTAGTATGCATGGGAGGCTGTGAGGAGATAAAGTTTAGTTCCACATTGCTAAGTGGAAGAGATTTGGAATAGTTTATAGTGGTATTGTTCAAGCTTCACTGAGTGAGTGAGAAGAGAAGAAGTTTACGCACACTCCTCGTCCTCCTCATCACACACACACGTACACGTGTCGCCAGACATCACACACACGCCTCGCCACGCATCGTGCATACACCCACATCGTTTCGTGAATCTGGTTCGAGTTAGAAACTAGTTTTATGAAAGCCTAATTTTTTGCTTGGTGCACCAAATAAGTTGGGTACGTATCGGCATGTTTGTGCATGCTCCCCACATGTCCCTTTCTTCCAACTCGTGGAGGTTTGGTTGGCGCTTGCCTTCCTAGGCTACACAAGGACACGAGAGATAAAATAGATCTAGAGTTATCCACTCGTTTCCGTCTCTATCTCGCGACCAGTTTTTGTTGTTGTGATGATCTATAGTCTTCCTTGTTCTTGTGAGTACATGCATGCATGATCGTCTCGAAGGGAAGGCCTCGGAACCCATCCATTGAGATCTTGTATCGGGAGACGGACGATAAGGTTTTTAGGGAACATCTTGGCGTGACTGCTCACTGTTGTTCGAGTTCTTCATCGTCGACTTATTTTTTGCTCGCCGAGCTCTATGGATTCGGTGACCTTGAAAACACAATGTGCGATCGCAACATTGAAGCTCATGCGACAACCTTTTCGTTCGCGATGTATGTGATCATCTCTTACTTTGCACTGGTACTTGTTCTATATTCATATATGCTAGGTGAGCTTAGTGATGTATATTGTTAATTAAGTGTTCTAGTGCATATGTGATAGTTTTATGGTAATTAAACTCACTCGTAAATTGCCTAATAATCTAACACCTCGTGCACTTTATGTGGTGATTGGTTCTCTGCGAACCGCTGCACTTTCTGTTCAGCTCAGCGTGTTGGAGTTTCTGTTGACAAATTCGCCTATGTAACATGCATGTAGGTTGTCAATGTTCCATGACGGCTGGTTGTGGCCGCATATCTAAATTTTTATTCAATGAAAAATAATTTTTTGATAGGGCTACATGGAAATCAACAATTCATGTGTCATAATTTTTCCTTTCCCTTTTTTCATTTTCCTTTTTTTATTTTCTTGTGTTTATGTTTGATTTCATATCAAGCCTATCCAATTTGCTTGGAAAAAAAGCTTTGGCGGTATTTTTGTTACGATCAAATAATATTTTTTTCTTAGTTAATTATTAAGTAATTAAGTAAATAGCTATCATCCCCGTTTCAGAAAAAAAGTGGTCAATATGTCAAAGGGAAAAAATAGCCTAACCTGTTACAAAACTACTAATTTGGTCAATATTCCCATTTGTTGTTTAAATAGTACTATCTCGGTTTCAAAAAAAACTTTTTCATGGCTTTGTCTAGATAACCAAGTTGTGACAAGTTTTTTTTTGGACCGAGCTATAGTACCATTAGAGCAAGTACAATAATTCCTAGTCAGCTGGCTACAAGCATTAAAATAGTATATTATTTTTTAGTTGGAGGAGAGAGGCGAGGAGAGAGAAGGAGAGTGGACTCTCATGCAAGAGCCAGCTTTAGCACGTGCTCCTAGACACTTTGTGAGAGTGAAAGGTGGGCCATAGTATTAATAAAGTACTACACTTTTATAGCTCACTATTGTATATATTGGCTCTAAGAGCAACTCCAATAGTATAGCCGGTTGTTGGCTATAAGCAAGATGTCATGTCATCTATAGTTAACATAATAGTTGGCTATAAGAATGTACTACTTTTTCAATGGATGGCCTACCTTTCATTCACACACCTTGCCTAGGAGCACGTGCAAGAGCTAGCTCTTGCATAAGAGCCCACTCACATTCTCTCTCCTCTTCTCTCTCATCCAACTAGATACAAATATATTATTTTAATTCTTGTAGCCAACTGACTAGACCTTATTGTACTTGCTCTAAGTTAGCTATAGATGACATGACACTTGCTTAGGCTGACCATAGTGCATAGTATCATATACTAGCATCATATCGGGAGCGGCGATTTGGCTCCCGGGAGCATTTGCTCCCGGTTTTTTCGAAAAATCAAAACAAATCGAAAACTTATCACAAAATTCTGAAAAAAAATCATGCACGTACCGGACCATGGCACACACCAACCTATAAAATTTCGTTGCAAAATGTCATCGTATGCGCCCTGGACAAAAATGACAAATTTCTGACATGAAATGAGATCCAAAAATTTGAATCTCGGATCTGGAAATTTGTCATTTTTGCCTAGACGCATACGATGACATTTCGCAGCGAAATTTCAGAAGATGGTGCGTGCCATGGTCAGGTACGTGCATGATTTTTTTCGGAATTTTTTGAAAAGTTTTGAAAAACAAAATTTGCTCCCCAAAAATCCGGGAGCAAATGCTCCCGGGAGCCAAGACGAATTTCCGCATCATTCTATGATACTATCTTTATAGTGTGTAGTATTATAGAGTAGTATCATATTCTTATAAATTTATTATTTTGTAGAATCACTAGTGGAAAATGGGGCTATAGGCCCGGTCCATTTGGGCCTTCAGTCCCGGTTTCCAAATCGGGACCAATTAGGCGGGACTAAAGGGTCCCCCCTTTAGTCCCGGTTCAAAGTTGCACCGGGCCTAAAGGCGTCGCCACGTGGTGCGGCCAGGGAGCTCGCGGTGGATGGCCTTTGGTCCCGGTTCGTGGTACGAACCGGGCCTGTGGTTCTCGCCGCGGCGAGAATTGCTATTTCTCTGCCGCGGCACAGGTTTAGGCTGAAGCAGCGTTTCTCTGCCGCGGCAGAGAAACAGGGCGTTTCTCTGCCGCGGCAGAGTTTCAGCAATGCATATATATCATTCAAGAAACCACAAAATATCGTCGTGACTATATATAGACATCGTCAACAGTACACGTAATGCATGCATATTTACAATATAAAGCTAGTCGGATCTCTTTACTAAATCTAGTAGCCTCTACGGAGTTGCGCCTCATCTATGACCTCCGCATAGTGCTCTCCACCTCGGGTAATGACCTCGGTAAGAAAGAATCCCGCGATTTCCTCTTGAATTGCTCGTATTTGATCCTCCATTATGAGAGTGTCCCGCAGGCGTATCATCTATATTTAAAAAGGAGATCAATATATGAATGGAACTCAATACAATAGATGGTACTAATTAAGATAATTGTGAGAATTTGTTATCGTACACGAGTGTGGTGTATACGGGCATCCCCACCCTTGGGACAGGCCATGTCACGAATGAAGGTGCAGACGTAGTATCCACATAAGTTATTCCCGGGTTCCTGCCTCATACACTTTACGAACAAATAGTTCGATCAAACTAATAATCAAGCATCGTATTGAAAGCAAATATCATATATAGAGTTTCACGGACATAGCTATATATAGTATTACTTACAGGGTAATCTTGAAATGTAAGCTCCGGTTTCCATTTACCCGGAACAGTAGTGATGAACCGTTTCCAAGCCCTGCCCGGCAAAAAATAATGAGTAAATGAGTTATATATTGATTAGTTGATGATATCTTTGAATTAGAACAGATGAAGATGCCAATACGAAATTGATTGAAATTGCCTCTGGAGGATGGCAGCCATGTCCGCCCATTCCGCATATTCTTTACGTTTCGAGTCCATGACTTTTACGACTCCTTTGTGAAGATCAATGATTAGGAGAATAAAGTGGAATCTGCACAAGCACAACTCAATGATTACGAGAATAAAGTGGAAGGTGCACAATCATAATGTATGTTAATATATAACACTCACTTGAAGTTGTAGGGAAAGAATATATCCTCTTTGTTTGCTTGCTTCACTAAAAACATTACCATGTTGTCCTCTGTGTCCTTGGCGAAGTCTCGAACCGTAACTTCATGAGCTCGTGTCCGGGTCTATGAACCCCGGCGGTAGGAGCTTGCCTCTTTTGCATTCGAGCTTCTTCATTCTGCATAATTAAATGTATAGCGTACACAAAGAATATAGTGAGGATAATTGTTAGTGCAAATGAATGAGCGCTGAGCTACGGAACTTAATTACATAAATAAATCACTTACGAGCGGTAGCAGCCGATGACGACTTTGTCGAGGCGTCTCGATTGAATAAGCTGAAACAGTTCTTCTAACTCAAGGTTTATCTCCTCGACCCCCGGAAGTAATGCTCATCTCTAAGATACACCGTGAGGTAGCGATCACCTCTTCGACGGGCTCTCGGGTACCGGTCATGCAACCTTCGCATCCGAGTCCCTAGACGCGCGAGCTCGTCGAGGTTTGACGAGATCAGATCCGTATCTATACTTGTTTACCATTTGAGCCGTTGGATAGTAATCTTCGTACTCAGCCGATGCTCCCTGAGCTCTAGCATCCCGTTCGATCATCGATGCCGTCTACCGGATCATGATAGGGCTCCACGACGAAGTGGGGTACGGCACTGAATGTCCTGTTCGTCCAGGCTGGGCGACTTTTTTTGCTTCTTTGCCCGCTCTAGAGGACTGTCCAAGAGAGCGGTCATAATCAGCTCTCGGCTCAGGTCTCTTCATTCTCGTCTCGGCAAAGTGCTTCACCTTGTATGCGGTGGAATAAACATCTTCTTCGGCGCAAGAAACGCCTTTTGCTCTTCGATCTGCGCATGTGGTAACAACTCTGCAGGTCGTGCCCTCATCGGAGTTGATGATCTCTTCGGAGCTGTAGGAGGTGCCGCAGTTAGCTTCCTCTTTTGCTTAAGTGGAGGCGGCGGAGTCTCCTGACGAGGAGGAGGAGGAGGAGGCGGCGGAGTATTCTGACGAGGAGGAGGAGGAGGCGGCGGAGTATTCTCACGCGGAGGAGACTGCTCATGCACAGGGGAATCATCATCGTGCAAAGGAGAATCATCACGCGGAGGAGACTGCGCAGGTGGCGGAGGAGGCGGACGAGGTGGCCCGCTTGGTGGCTTCTCACCTGGAAACACAATGTTCTCCTTCCGCCATTGCACGGTGGTTCTACGGGCTTCTCCCGGTTCTTTGATTTCCCCATCTTCACCTGCGAGGTGCTCAAGCACCAACCCCTCATAATCTGTCAACACTTCATCCACCATCACAACGACAAAGTCGTCTTGGACCGGACGGCAATGGTAAGACCTTGTAGGTAAGAGGATGCCGACCGCCGCCTTGAAGGATAGGTTGAAAACTTTAACATGCAGCTCACAAGGATGGCTCTCAGTGAGATCATCCACCGGGGGGTAGCGAGGAGGCTCGACCACCTGGTCATCATCATCTTTATCCACCTGCTGACTGGAAGCCACGCTGCTTTTCCGGTATTGTTGAGATTGCAGCGGGACGAGGGCATTGAGCAATGCAGGATCTACAGCCTGCCCCTGAGCCATCTGGGATGTAAGTACTTGGGTTACCATGGTTAATTGGGCTTTCATGGTGCTCATACCCTCCTCTAAGGATGCTATGCGGTATGTTTCCCTTGCCTTTCTCCTCTCATGGCTTTTATCAGGAAATCTCTTCCTTTCCGCAGGAAAGCCATACTTCCACGGAACGGAGCCTTCTGTGCCTCGTGTTCGTCCGCCGTGTTCTTTGTTCCCAAGGGCGTGTGTTAGCTCATCGTTCTCTCTTCTGGGCCGGAACCTCCCCTCCACCACGCCCTTATGTGCTTTTTCCAGGGCTTCAATGGGAAACTTCGGATGAGCTTTCTTATAGATGCACTTCCACTGTTTCCGGATGCAACGTTCCCCCAATCCCGTAGAACCACTCCTTCACCGTTCGATCCAACCGTGTGTCCCTAATCTGATCCCTTTCCTGGTCAGTTCTGCCTCAGCTACCTGCCACTTAGGACGGTTAGCCCTGTATCCACCTGGACCCAGAATTTGGTGATATAGCTTCAATGCAGCATTTGCCTTTTATGTTTCCGACCTTTTCAGAAATTCTTCTGACTCCGTGCTGTACTTCACGAGTTCGTCCCAGTGATTTTTTACCTTCTCACTGTCCGGAGTCTTCTTTTTCTTGATAAGGCCGCGTAATCTTTTCTTGTGGTTCTTGAATAGTTCGGCCATCTTCTTCTTGGCAAACTCGCGGAGGGCCTGCTCCATCTTGGCCTTTTCAGCGTCATCCCCCTCTTCGGGTACTATGTTGAAATGTGCGATGAGCTTGGTCAGAATGCTGTTTTTGGCTACATCATTGATATAAAGACCTTGAGCTTCTTCCTCTGCAGACAGCACTAGTCCCTTTGGCTTGTTCTATTCTCGAACGGTGATCGGGACGTGGTCCCTAACAAGCACTCCGCATTGAGCTATAAATGCCTTTGCACCTTTCTCTCGGAGCAATCGGTTTACCATCCTTAGCGATGTGGGTGATGTCGTGCCTAACACCGTCGTCCAACTTTTTGGCCGGGCCTCGCTTCCTCGACTTTACGGAAGAAGTGCTCGATCCGGAGGGCTAAAAAGAAATAATTCATAGTCAGTACAATTTAATTAGTTAATGCATCTAGTCGATCAACATCGGCTTAATTAATTTATATACCTGGGTGATTACTACGGTTCCGGAGCCATTATGATGATCTTCTTCCTCACCGGCGCCATTAGGATCTTCTTCCTCAATATTCTCCGCTCCCTCACCGGATTCATTCAAAAAAGTTGCGGTGACATCGTTATCGCCATCATCTGGAATAACGTCGTCGTCGCGATCATCCAGAGTACCGTGGGCTATGAGGTTCTCCATGAAATTTTCTTGAATTTCATCTCTGTCCATGCTTTCTACAACGACCTGCAAGCTATATATAGGAACCATCATATGATCAAATTAAGGATAATGCAGAAAACTGAAAATGGAGTTACATATGTAGTTCTTAACTAAGGATCGATAATATAGTGCTGAAAGCAGATAGTGCAGTTACATGCATACATAGATCGGGTTCATGTTTATTTAACCCTAATACATCAATCACTACTACAACCTCTCAACCGCGCCGACCGGGTCCTGAGCCGCGCCGGGTGAACCCCCAAAGCCACGGAACAGTCACAGGAGCATAGCTAACATGAGATCCCTGCATAACGCTCCATCCGGTCCTATACATGTTGTCTAACGCATACATGTAACGGCGAACGTGCTCGTCCTTCGCCGCAACGCGCTGAGCTACCTCCTCTGGCGGGGCCGGCTCCCTCTGAAACGACTGTGGCCCATAAGACCTCCACCATAGAATATCCGGGTCGACGACGGGACCCGGATTCCGCACCAAGGTGCGCGACCCGGAAGTTAAGACCTCCCAGTGCCACCCCGGTGGAGCCCAGTCCCGGACCTCCCCCAGCTGCTGCATCTCCTCTAGAAGTGTCAGACCACGGCGCGGCGGCTGTCGCGGCATCGTAGCTACGAAAACAAATCATATATATATGTACCAAAGTTAACATAAATTAAAAAATAACTTCACTATATGTTAGTCGGCGCCGGCACTACCATTTGGGGGGCGCCGACACTACATATATACTCTATTTTGGGGGCGCCGACAGGGGCGTCGGCACTATGTCGCGGCGGCACCGCCACGGACTCGGCACAGCCACGGGCGCCGGTAGGAGCACCGCCACGAACTCGGCACCGGCACGGGCGCTGGTAGGGGCACCGCCACAGACTCGGCACCTGCAGGGCCGCCCGCACTACCGGATTAACTATACTAACAATTTTCTAACTATAATTTTCACTACTTTTTCTAACATATCGGATTAACTATACTAATAATTTTCACTACTATAATTTTTTAACTATAATTTTCTATCTTATTTCTAACAAATATTCTTTTCATAACTTTTTTCTAACTATAATACTAACAATCTAAAAATCTAATACTAACTATTTCTAAAAATCTAATACTAATTATTTCTAAAATCTAATACTAACTATTTCTAAAAATCTAATACTAACAATCTAAAAATCTAATACTAACTATTTCTAAAAATCTAATACTAACAATCTAAAAATCTAAAAAAAAGGGTGGCCGGGGGCTCACCTTGGCGCCGGCGGAGAGGAGGCGCGCGGCGGACGGCGACGGCGGCGCGGTGGACGGCGACGCGGGCGGTGGACGGCGACGCGGGCGGAGGAGAGGAGGCGACGGGCGCGGGCGTACGGGCGTGGCGCGCGGACGGCGGCGCGCGAACGGCGGCGGGCAGACGGCGCGACGGGCGCGGGCGTGGCGCGCGGACGGCGACGGGCGCGGGCGTGGCGCGCGGACGGCGGCGGGCGGTGACGCGGGCGGCGGCGCGGTGGACGGCGACGGCGGCGATTTCGCGTGGCGGTTGGGCAGCCTGGCGGCGCTCAGCGCTTCGTCTCCGCGGGATTGATCTCCGCAGAGACGAAGCGATACAATTATACCCCCCTTTGGTCCCGGTTCGTGGCATAAACCGGGACCAAAGGCCCCCCTTTGGTCCCGGTTTGTATTACAAACCGGGCAAAATAGGCCTTTAGGCCCGGTTTGTATTACAAACCGGGACCAAAGGCCAATTTATTTTAAAAATTTCATTCCCGCCTTATTTCAAATAAAAAAAACACGTACTGGCCACCGCCATGCCACACGTGTCCACCGCCGCCGCCATGTACTGGCCACCGCCGCCACCGCCACCGCCATGTACTGGCCACCGCCGCCACCGCCACCGCCGTGTACTGGCCACCGCCACCGCCGTGTACTGGCCACCGCCACCACCGTCACCGCAGTGTACTGGCCACCACCGTCACCGCCATGTACTGGCCACCGCCGCCGTGCCACATGTGTCCCTTCCCCGTGGCACGTGTCCCTCCGCCGTGCCACACGTGTCGCTTACCCGTCGACGCCGTCGTGCGACGTGTAGCCACCGCTTCCACGTGCCTCGCCCCGCCGACGCCGGCGTGCGACGTGTGTAGTCGTGGCTTACACGTGCCATGCCCCGCATGCGCTATATAGAGCGACGAGTGCGGGCGCAACCACACGTCGCCACCGCCTCCGCTCATTCATCTCCAGGATGCCTCCACGTCGTCGAGGGGCGTCCGGTTTCCGTGGCGTTCGAGTGCGTCCGAGCGGTAGGTTCACCGCTGATACGTCTCCGACGTATCGATAATTTCTTATGTTCTATGCCATATTATTGATGATACCTACATGTTTTATGCACACTTTATGTCATATTCGTGCATTTTCTGGAACTAACCTATTAACAAGATGCCGAAGTGCCGGTTGTTGTTTTCTCGCTGTTTTTGGTTTCAGAAATCCTAGTAATGAAATATTCTCGGAATTGGACGAAATCAAGACCCAGGGGCCTATTTTGCCACGAACCTTCCAGAAGACCGAAGAGCATACGAAGTGGGGCCACGAGGTGGCCAAACCACAAGGCGGCGCGGCCAAGGGGGGGCCCGCGCCGCCCTGTGGTGTGGGCCCCTCGTCAGCCCTCCGACTCTGCCCTTCCGCCTACTTAAAGCCTCCGTCGCAAAACCACTGATGCGAAAAACAACGATACGGAAAACCTTCCTGAGCCGCCGCCATCGCGAAGCCAAGATCTGGGGGACAGGAGTCTCTGTTCCGGCACCCTGCCGGAGCAGGGAAGTGCCCCCGGAAGGCTTCTCCATCGACACCGCTGCCATCTCCACCGCCATCTTCATCACCGCTGCTGCTCCCATGAGGAGGGAGTAGTTCTCCATCGAGGCTCGGGGCTGTACCGGTAGCTATGTGGTTCATCTCTCTCCTATGTGCTTCAATACAATAATCTCATGAGCTGCCTTACATGATTGAGATTCATATGATGATGCTTGTAATCTAGATGTCATTATGCTAGTCAAGAGAGTTTTACTTATGTGATCTCCGGAGACTCCTTGTCCCACGTGTGTAAAGGTGACGGTGTGTGCACCGTGTGGGTCTCTTAGGCTATATTTCACGAGAATACTTACTCACTGTTATGAATGGCGTAGTGAAGTGCTTATTTATATCTCTTTATGATTGCAATGTATTTTGTATCACAATTTATCTATGTGCTACTCTAGCAATGTTATTAAAGTAGTTTTATTCCTCCCGCACGGTGTAATGGTGACGGTGTGTGCATCCGTGTTAGTACTTGGTTTATGCTATGATTATGATCTCTTGTAGATTATGAAGTTAACTATTGCTATGATAGTATTGATGTGTATTATTCCTCCTACATAGCATGAAGGTGACAGTGTGCATGCTATGTTAGTACTTGGTTTAGTCGAATTGATCTTTCTTGCACTCTAAGGTTATTTAAATATGAACATTGAATTGTGGAGCTTGTTAACTCCGGCATTGAGGGTTCGTGTAATCCTACGCAATGTGTTCATCATCCAACAAGAGTGTAGAGTATGCATTTATCTATTCTGTTATGTGATCAAAGTTGAGAGTGTCCACTAGCGAAAGTCTAATCCCTAGGCCTTGTTCCTAAATACTGCTATCGCTGCTTGTTTACTGTTTTACTTTGTTACTACTGCTGCGTTACTACTGCTGCGTTACTACTGCTTGTTTACTGCCCTGGGCAAAGCACTTTTCTGGTGCCGTTGCTACTACTTATTCATACCACCTGTATTTCACTATCTCTTCGCCGAACTAGTGCACCTATTAGGTGTGTTGGGGACACAAGAGACTTCTTGCTTTGTGGTTGCGGGGTTGCATGAGAGGGATATCTTTGACCTCTTCCTCCCCGAGTTCGATAAACCTTGGGTGATCCACTTAAGGGAAACTTGCTGCTATTCTACAAACCTCTGCTCTTGGAGGCCCAACACTGTCTACAAGAATAGAAGCACCCGTAGACATCAAGCACTTTTCTGGCGCCGTTGCCAGGGAGGAAAGGTAAACGGCACACACACACCGGACCCCGGCAACTAGCCACTTTTCTGGCGCCGTTGCCGGGGAGGAAAGGTAAAAGGCACTCATACTCCGGTCCCAGGCATAAGTACTTTTCTGTTACCGTTGTGTGTGTGCTCGAAGCTATTTCCTTTAGATCCTGCAATTGCATCTTTTTGTTTCTTGTTTACACTAGTTTGGCATAATGGACAACAATGAGCTTCTTATTCTATTTCCTGATTTAAAACATGGATTGTTTGATGCGAAAATTAAAAAACCTATGTAACCTTATTTGCATGCTGGTAGTAATATTAGTATGAACGCTTTGAACACCATTGTTGATAATGATATAGAAAGTTCTAAGCTTGGGGAAGCTGGTTTTCATGATATTTTTAGTCCCCCAAGCATTGAGGAGAAAATTTTCTTTGATGATACTTTGCCTCTTATTTATGATGATTATAATGATAGTGGTCTTTTGGTGCCACCTACTATGGAGAGTAAATTTGGTTGTGATTATACTATGCCTCCTACACTCGATGAGAATAATAATGATAGCTACTTTGTTGAATTTGCTCCCACTATTACTAATAAAATTGACTATGCCTATGTGGAGAGTAATAATTTTATGCATGAGACTCATGATAAGAATGCTTTATGTGATAGTTATATTGTTGAGTTTGCTCATGATGCTACTGAAAGTTATTATGAGAGAGGAAAATATGGTTGTAGAAATTTTCATGTTACTAAAACACCTCTCTATGTGCTGAAATTTTTGAAGCTACACTTGTTTTATCTTCCTATGCTTGTTACTTTGTTCCTCATGAACTTGTTTATTTACAAGATTCCTATGCATAGGAAGCATGTTAGACTTAAATGTGTTTTGAATTTGCCTTTTGATGCTCTCTTTTGCTTCAACTACTATTTCTTGCGAGTGCATCATTAAAACTGCTGAGCCCATCTTAATGGCTATAAAGAAAGAACTTCTTGGGAGATAACCCATGTGTTATTTTGCTACAGTACTTTGTTTTATATTTGTGTCTTGGAAGTTGTTTACTACTGTAGCAACATCTCCTTATCTTAGTTTTATGTTTTGTTGTGCCAAGTAAAGTCTTTGATGGTAAAGTAAGTACTATATTTGGATTACTGCGCAGTTCCAGATTTCTTTGCTGTCAAGAATCTGGGTCTACCTCCCTGTAGGAAGCTCAGAAAATTAAGCCAATTTACGTGCATGATCCTCAGATATGTACGCAACTTTCATTCAATTTGAGAATTTTCATTTGAGCAAGTATGGTGGCCTAATAAAATCCATCTTTACGGACTGTTCTGTTTTGACAGATTCTGCCTTTTATTTCGCATTGCCTCTTTTGCTATGTTGGATGAATTTCTTTGATCCATTAATGTACAGTAGCTTTATGCAATGTCCAGAAATGTTAAGAATGATTGTGTCACCTCTGAACATGTTAATTTTTATTGTGCACTAACCCTCTAATGAGTTGTTTCGAGTTTGGTGTGGAGGAAGTTTTCAAGGATCAAGAGAGGAGTATGATGCAATATGATCAAGGAGAGTGAAAGCTCTAAGCTTGGGGATGCCCCGGTGGTTCACCCCTGCATATTCTAAGAAGACTCAAGTGTCTAAGCTTGGGATGCCCAAGGCATCCCCTTCTTCATCGACAACATTATCAGGTTCCTCCCCTGAAACTATATTTTTATTCCGTCACATCTTATGCACTTTGCTTGGAGCGTCGGTTTGTTTTTGTTTTTGTTTTGTTTGAATAAAATGGATCCTAGCATTCACTTTATGGGAGAGAGACACGCTCCTCTGTAGCATATGGACAAGTATGTCCTTAGGCTCTACTCATAGTATTCATGGCGAAGTTTCTTCTTCGTTAAATTGTTATATGGTTGGAATTGGAAAATACTACATGTAGTAATTCTAAAATGTCTTGGATAATTTGATGCTTGGCAATTGTTGTGCTCATGTTTAAGCTCTTGCATCATATACTTTGCACCCATTAATGAAGAAACACTTAGAGCTTGCTAATTTGGTTTGCATATTTAGTTTCTCTAGAGTCTAGATAACATCTAGTATTGAGTTTTGAACAACAAGGAAGACGGTGTAGAGTCTTATAATGTTTACAATATGTCTTTTATGTGAGTTTTGCTGCACCGTTCATCCTTGTGTTTGTTTCAAATAACCTTGCTAGCCTAAACCTTGTATCGAGAGGGAATACTTCTCATGCATCCAAAATACTTGAGCCAACCACTATGCCAATTGTGTCCACCATACCTACCTACTACATGGTATTTATCCGCCATTCCAAAGTAAATTGCTTGAGTGCTACCTTTAAAATTCCATCATTCACCTTTGCAATATATAGCTCATGGGACAAATAGCTTAAAAACTATTGTGGTATTGAATATGTACTTATGCACTTTATCTCTTATTAAGTTGCTTGTTGTGCGATAACCATGCTTACGGGGACGCCATCAACTATTCTTTGTTGAATATCATGTGAGTTGCTATGCATGTCCGTCTTGTACGAAGTAAGAGAGATCTACCACCTTTATGGTTGGAGCATGCATATTGTTAGAGAAGAACATTGGGCCGCTAACTAAAGCCATGATTCATGGTGGAAGTTTCGGTTTTGGACACATATCCTCAATCTCATATGAGAATAATAATTGTTGCCACATGCTTATGCATTAAAGAGGAGTCCATTATCTGTTGTCCATGTTGTCCCGGTATGGATGTCTAAGTTGAGAATAATCAAAAGCGAGAAATCCAAAATGCGAGCTTTCTCCTTAGACCTTTGTACAGGCGACATGGAGGTACCCCATTGTGACACTTGGTTAAAACATGTGCATTGCAAAGATCCGGTAGTCCAAGCTAATTCGGACAAGGTGCGGGCACTATTAGTATACTATGCATGAGGCTTGCAACTTGTAAGATATAATTTACATAACTCATATGCTTTATTACTACCGTTGACAAAATTGTTTCATGTTTTCAAAATAAAAGCTCTAGCACAAATATAGCAATCGATGCTTTCCTCTTTGAAGGACCATTCTTTTTACTTTTATGTTGAGTCAGTTCACCTATCTCTCTCCACCTCAAGAAGCAAACACTTGTGTGAACTGTGCATTGATTCCTACATACTTGCATATTGTACTTGTTATATTACTCTATGTTGACAATTATCCATGAGATATACATGTTACAAGTTGAAAGCAACCGCTGAAACTTAATCTTCCTTTGTGTTGCTTCAATACCTTTACTTTGATTTATTGCTTTATGAGTTAACTCTTATGCAAGACTTATTGATGCTTGTCTTGAAGTACTATTCATGAAAAGTCTTTGCTTTATGATTCACTTGTTTACTCATGTCATTACCATTGTTTTGATCGCTGCATTCACTACATATGTTTACAAATAGTATGATCAAGGTTATGATGGCATGTCACTTCAGAAATTATCTTTGTTATCGTTTTACCTGCTCGGGACGAGCAGAACTAAGCTTGGGGATGCTTGATACGTCTCCGACGTATCGATAATTTCTTATGTTCTATGCCATATTATTGATGATACCTACATGTTTTATGCACACTTTATGTCATATTCGTGCATTTTACGGAACTAACCTATTAACAAGATGCCGAAGTGCCGAGTTGCTATTTTACTGCTGTTTTTGGTTTCAGAAATCCTAGTAACGAAATATTCTCGGAATTGGACGAAATCAAGACCCAGGGGCCTATTTTGCCACGAAGCCTTCCGGAAGACCGAAGAGCATACGAAGTGGGGCCACGAGGTGGCCAAACCACAAGGCGGCGCGGCCGAGAGGGGCCGCGCGCCGCCCTGTGGTGTGGGCCCCTCGTCAGCCCCTCCGAGCTCGCCCTTCCGCCTACTTAAAGCCTCCGTCGCGAAAACCCCGATGCGAAAAACCACGATACGGAAAACCTTCCGGAGCCGCCGCCATCGCGAAGCCAAGATCCGGGGGTCGGGAGTCTCGTTCCGGCACCCTGCCGGAGCGAGGAAGTGCCCCGGAAGGCTTCTCCATCGACACCACTGCCATCTCCACCGCCATCTTCATCACCGCTGCTGCTCCCATGAGGAGGGAGTAGTTCTCCATCGAGGCTCGGGGCTGTACCGGTAGCTATGTGGTTCATCTCTCTCCTATGTGCTTCAATACAATAATCTCATGAGCTGCCTTACATGATTGAGATTCATATGATGATGCTTGTAATCTAGATGTCATTATGCTAGTCAAGAGAGTTTTACTTATGTGATCTCCGGAGACTCCTTGTCCCACGTGTGTAAAGGTGACGGTGTGTGCACCGTGTGGGTCTCTTAGGCTATATTTCACAGAATACTTACTCACTTGTTATGAATGGCGTAGTGAAGTGCTTATTTATATCTCTTTATGATTGCAATGTATTTTGTATCACAATTTATCTATGTGCTACTCTAGCAATGTTATTAAAGTAGTTTTATTCCTCCTGCACGGTGTAATGGTGACAGTGTGTGCATCAGTGTTAGTACTTGGTTTATGCTATGATTATGATCTCTTGTAGATTATGAAGTTAACTATTGCTATGATAGTATTGATGTGTATTATTCCTCCTACATAGCATGAAGGTGACAGTGTGCATGCTATGTTAGTACTTGGTTTAGTCGAATTGATCTTTCTTGCACTCTAAGGTTATTTAAATATGAACATTGAAATGTGGAGCTTCTTAACTCCGGCATTGAGGGTTCGTGTAATCCTACGCAATATGTTCATCATCCAACAAGAGTGTAGAGTATGCATTTATCTATTCTGTTATGTGATCAAAGTTGAGAGTGTCCACTAGCGAAAGTCTAATCCCTAGGCCTTGTTCCTAAATACGCTATCGCTGCTTGTTTCTTGTTTCTTTGCGTTACTACTTGCTGCGTTACTACTGCTGCGTTACTCTATGCTTGTTTACGCCTCTGGGCAAAGCACTTTTCTAGTGCCGTTGCTACTACTTATTCATACCACCTGTATTTCACTATCTCTTCGCCGAACTAGTGCACCTATTAGGTGTGTTGGGGACACAAGAGACTTCTTGCTTTGTGGTTGCAGGGTTGCATGAGAGGGATATCTTTGACCTCTTCCTCCCTGAGTTCGATAAACCTTGGGTGGTCCACTTAAGGGAAACTTGTTGCTGTTCTACAAACCTCTGCTCTTGGAGGCCCAACACTGTCTACAAGAATAGAAGCTCCCGTAGACATCAACCGCCGAGATACGCGCCGGTGGCTTCCGCCTCACCCTCGGCACGTACAACACGCCGGAGCTGGCGGCGCGCGCTTACGATGCGGCGGCGTGGCGCTTTCGGCGGCCAGGGCGAGACATGAACTTGCCGGATGTTGAATCGCTAGAGGAGGCGGAGTTCCTCGCGCCACCGCTGTGCCTCGTCGACGACGAGGACCGTCGCCGGCACCGCCAGGTGCAGCGCAGGATCGCCATCGCCGAGCGCGACGAGCAGTTGATGCGCCAGTGGAGGGCGCAGTTCCCCAACGATGTCGACAACATCGACGCGTTCTTTGCTAACCTTAGGGCACAACGCAGGTCCAACAGGCGCCACCGTCGGGCCGTCGCCGCCTTCGAGCTCGAGAACCCGAATACAACTTGGACCGAAAACGACCCTCGGTGGGAGGACATTTGGACGGAGACAACCTCCGACGACGAGTAGAGACTAGACTAGTAATTTATCTATTTTATTGTAATTTCAATAAAGTCGTTGTCGGTTCTATTAGTTTAAATTAGTTTATAAAGTCGATGTCGGTTGTTTTTGTTCAATAAAGTGGTTGACACGAAATTTATTACAATTGAACTAAAATTAAAGTACAGAGCTCCTCGGTGAAAAGTTTCCCGCCACATTGATGTCTACGGGAGCTTCTATTCTTGTAGACAGTGTTGGGCCTCCAAGAGCAGAGGTTTGTAGAACAGCAGCAAGTTTCCCTTAAGTGGATCACCCAAGGTTTATCGAACTCAGGGAGGAAGAGGTCAAAGATATCCCTCTCATGCAACCACTGCAACCACAAAGCAAGAAGTCTCTTGTGTCCCCAACACACCTAATAGGTGCACTAGTTCGGCGAAGAGATATTGAAATACGGGTGGTATGAATAAGTAGTAGCAACGGCACCGTGAAAAGTGCTTTCCCGGAGACGGTAAACAAGCAGTAGTAATGCAGCGGTAGTAACGCAGTAAAACAGTAAACAAGCAGCGATAGCAGTATTTAGGAACAAGGCCTAGGGATTAGACTTTCGCTAGTGGACACTCTCAACTTTGATCACATAACAGAATAGATAAATGCATACTCTACACTCTTGTTGGATGATGAACACATTGCGTAGGATTACACGAACCCTCAATGCCGGAGTTAACAAGCTCCACAATTCAATGTTCATATTTAAATAACCTTAGAGTGCAAGAAAGATCGACACGACTAGACCAAGTACTAACACAGCATGCACACTGTCACCTTCATGCTATGTAGGAGGAATAATACACATCAATACTATCATAGCAATAGTTAACTTCATAATCTACAAGAGATCATAATCATAGCATAAACCAAGTACTAACACGGATGCACACACTGTCACCATTACACCGTGCAGGAGGAATAAAACTACTTTAATAACATTGCTAGAGTAGCACATAGATAAATTGTGATACAAAATGCATTGCAATCATAAAGAGATATAAATAAGCACTTCACTACGCCATTCATAACAGTGAGTAAGTATTCCGTGAAATATAGCCTAAGAGACCCACACGGTGCACACACTTGTCACCTTTACACACGTGGGACAAGGAGTCTCCGGAGATCACATAAGTAAAACTCACTTGACTAGCATAATGACATCTAGATTACAAGCATCATCATATGAATCTCAATCATGTAAGGCAGCTCATGAGATTATTGTATTGAAGCACATAGGAGAGAGATGAACCACATAGCTACCGGTACAGCCCCGAGCCTCGATGGAGAACTACTCCCTCCTCATGGGAGCAGCGGCGGTGATGAAGATGGCGGTGGAGATGGCAGCGGTGTCGATGGAGAAGCCTTCCGGGGGCACTTCCCCGCTCCGGCAGGGTGCCGGAACAGAGACTCCTGTCCCCCAGATCTTGGCTTCGCGATGGCGGCGGCTCTGGAAGGTTTTCCGTATCGTGGTTTTTCGCATCAGGGTTTTCTCGACGGAGGCTTTAAATAGGCGGAAGGGCAGCATCAGAGGGTCGAAGAGGCGGCGGCACCATAGGCTGGCGCGGCCAGGGCCCAGGCCGCGCCACCCTATCATCTGGGGCCCACAGGGCCCCCCTCTGGCGGCTCTCGGGTGTTCCGGATGCTTCCGGTGAAAATAGGAACCTGGGTCTTGATTTCGTCCGATTCCGAGAATATTTCGTTACTAGGATTTCTGAAACCAAAAACAGCAGAAAACGAGAAGCGGCACTTCGGCATCTTGTTAATAGGTTAGTTCCGAGAAAATGCACGAATATGACATAAAGTGTGCATAAAACATGTAGGTATCATCAATAATATGGCATAGAACATAAGAAATTATCGATACATCGGAGACGTATCAAGCATCCCCAAGCTTAGTTCTGCTCGTCCCGAGCAGGTAAAACGATAACAAAGATAATTTCTGAAGTGATATGCCATCATAACCTTGATCATACTATTTGTAAACATATGTAATGAATGCAGCGATCAAAACAATGGTAATGACATGAGTAAACAAGTGAATCATAAAGCAAAGACTTTTCATGAATAGTACTTCAAGACAAGCATCAATAAGTCTTGCATAAGAGTTAACTCATAAAGCAATAAATCAAAGTAAAGGCGTTGAAGCAACACAAAGGAAGATTAAGTTTCAGCGGTTGCTTTCAACTTGTAACATGTATATCTCATGGATAATTGTCAACATAGAGTAATATAACAAGTACAATATGCAAGTATGTAGGAATCAATGCACAGTTCACACAAGTGTTTGCTTCTTGAGGTGGAGAGAGATAGGTGAACTGACTCAACATAAAAGTAAAAAGAATGGTCCTTCAAAGAGGAAAGCATCGATTGCTATATTTGTGCTAGAGCTTTTATTTTGAAAACATGAAACAATTTTGTCAACGGTAGTAATAAAGCATATGAGTTATGAAAATTATATCTTACAAGTTGCAAGTCTCATGCATAGTATACTAATAGTGCCCGCACCTTGTCCTAATTAGCTTGGACTACCGGATCTTTGCAATGCACATGTTTTAACCAAGTGTCACAATGGGGTACCTCCATGCCGCCTGTACAAAGGTCTAAGGAGAAAGCTCGCATTTTGGATTTCTCGCTTTCGATTATTCTCAACTTAGACATCCATACCGGGACAACATGGACAACAGATAATGGACTCCTCTTTAATGCATAAGCATGTGGCAACAATTATTATTCTCATATGAGATTGAGGATATATGTCCAAGACTGAAACTTCCACCATGATTCATGGCTTTAGTTAGCGGCCCAATGTTCTTCTCTAACAATATGCATGCTCCAACCATTAAGGTGGTAGATCTCTCTTACTTCAGACAAGACGGACATGCATAGCAACTCACATGATATTCAACAAAGAATAGTTGATGGCGTCCCCGAAGCATGGTTATCGCACAACAAGCAACTTAATAAGAGATAAAGTGCATAAGTACATATTCAATACCACAATAGTTTTTAAGCTATTTGTCCCATGAGCTATATATTGCAAAGGTGAATGATGGAATTTTAAAGGTAGCACTCAAGCAATTTACTTTGGAATGGCGGAGAAATACCATGTAGTAGGTAGGTATGGTGGACACAAATGGCATAGTGGTTGGCTCAAGGATTTTGGATGCATGAGAAGTATTCCCTCTCGATACAAGGTTTAGGCTAGCAAGGTTATTTGAAACAAACACAAGGATGAACGATGCAGCAAAACTCACATAAAAGACATATTGTAAACATTATAAGATTCTACACCGTCTTCCTTGTTGTTCAAAACTCAATACTAGATGTTATCTAGACTCTAGAGAAACCAAATATGCAAACCAAATTAGCAAGCTCTAAGTATTTCTTCATTAATGGGTGCAAAGTATATGATGCAAGAGCTTAAACATGAGCACAACAATTGCCAAGTATCAAATTATCCAAGACATTTTAGAGTTACTACATGTAGCATTTTCCAATTCCAACCATATAACAATTTAACGAAGAAGAAACTTCGCCATGAATACTATGAGTAGAGCCTAAGGACATACTTGTCCATATGCTACAGCGGAGCGTGTCTCTCTCCCATAAAGTGAATGCTAGGATCCATTTTATTCAAACAAAACAAAAAACAAAAACAAACCGACGCTCCAAGCAAAGTGCATAAGATGTGACGGAATAAAAATATAGTTTCGGGGAGGAACCTGATAATGTTGTCGATGAAAAGGGGATGCCTTGGGCATCCCCAAGCTTAGACGCTTGAGTCTTCTTAAAATATGCAGGGGTGAACCACCGGGGCATCCCCAAGCTTAGAGCTTTCACTCTCCTTGATCATATTGCATCATACTCCTCTCTTGATCCTTGAAAACTTCCTCCACACCAAACTCGAAACAACTCATTAGAGGGTTAGTGCATAATAAAAATTCACATGTTCAGAGGTGACACAATCATTCTTAACACTTCTGGACATTGCTTAAAGCTACTGGACATTAATGGATCAAAGAAATTCATCCAACATAGCAAAAGAGGCAATGCAAAATAAAAGACAGAATCTGTCAAAACAGAACAGTCCGTAAAGATGGATTTTATTAGGCCACCAGAATTGCTCAAATGAAAATGCTCAAATTGAATGAAAGTTGCGTACATATCTGAGGATCATGCACGTAAATTGGCTTAATTTTCTGAGCTACCTACAGGGAGGTAGACCCAGATTCGTGACAGCAAAGAAATCTGGAACTGCGCAGTAATCCAAATCTAGTACTTACTTTACTATCAAAGACTTTACTTGGCACAACAAAACTCAAAACTAAGATAAGGAGAGGTTGCTACAGTAGTAAACAACTTCCAAGACACAAATATAAAACAAAGTACTGTAGCAAAATAACACATGGGTTATCTCCCAAGAAGTTATTTCTTTTTAGCCATTAAGATGGGCTCAGCGGTTTTAATGATGCACTCGCAAGAAATAGTATGTGAAGCAAAAGAGAGCATCAAGAGGCAAATTCAAAACACATTTAAGTCTAACATGCTTCCTATGCATAGGAATCTTGTAAATAAACAAGTTCATGAAGAGCAAAGTAACAAGCATAGGAAGATAAAACAAGTGTAGCTTCAAAAATTTCAGCACATAGAGAGGTGTTTTAGTAACATGAAAATTTCTACAACCATATTTTCCTCTCTCATAATAACTTTCAGTAGCAACATGAGCAAACTCAACAATATAACTATCACATAAAGCATTCTTATCATGAGTCCCATGCATAAAATTATTACTCTCCACATAAGCATAATCAATTTTATTAGTTGTAGTGGGAGGAAATTCAACAAAGTAGCTATCATTATTATTCTCATCAAGTGTAGGAGGCATAGTATAATCACAACAAAATTTACTCTCCATAGTAGGTTGTACCAAAAGACCACTATCATTATAATCATCAGAAATAGGAGGCAAAGTATCATCAAAGAAAATTTTCTCCTCAATGCTTGGGGGACTAAAAAGATCATGAAAACCAGCTTCCCCAAGCTTAGAACTTTCTATATCATTATCAACAATGGTGTTCAAAGCGTTCATACTAATATTACTACCAGCATGCAAATAAGATTCCATAGGTTTTTTAATTTTCGCATCAAACAATCCATGTTTTAAACCAGGAAATAGAACAAGAAGCTCATTGTTGTCCATTATGCCAAACTAGTGTAAACAAGAAACAAAAAGATGCAATTGCAGGATCTAAAGGAAATAGCTTCGAGCACAAACACAATGGCGCCAGAAAAGTACTTTACCTGAGACCGGAGTATGAGTGCCTTTTACCTTACCTCCCCAGCAACGGCGCCAGAAAAGTGCTTGATGTCTACGGGAGCTTCTATTCTTGTAGACAGTGTTGGGCCTCCAAGAGCGAGAGGTTTGTAGAACGAGCAGCAAGTTTCCCTTAAGTGGATCACCCAAGGTTTATCGAACTCGGGGAGGAAGAGGTCAAAGATATCCCTCTCATGCAACCACTGCAACCACAAAGCAAGAAGTCTCTTGTGTCCCCAACACACCTAATAGGTGCACTAGTTCGGCGAAGAGATAGTGAAATACAGGTGGTATGAATAAGTAGTAGCAACGGCACCGGAAAAGTGCTTTCCCCGGGACGATAAACAAGCAGTAGTAATGCAGCGGTAGTAACGCAATAAAACAAGTAAACAAGCGGCGATAGCGATATTTAGGAACAAGGCCTAGGGATTAGACTTTCGCTAGTGGACACTCTCAACTTTGATCACATAACGAGAATAGATAAATGCATACTCTACACTCTTGTTGGATGATGAACACATTGCGTAGGATTACACGAACCCTCAATGCCGGAGTTAACAAGCTCCACAATTCAATGTTCATATTTAAATAACCTTAGAGTGCAAGAAAGATCGACACGACTAGACCAAGTACTAACACAGCATGCACACTCTGTCACCTTCATGCTATGTAGGAGGAATAATACACATCAATACTATCATAGCAATAGTTAACTTCATAATCTACAAGAGATCATAATCATAGCATAAACCAAGTACTAACACGGATGCACACACTCGTCACCATTACACCGTGCGGGAGGAATAAAACTACTTTAATAACATTGCTAGAGTAGCACATAGATAAATTGTGATACAAAATGCATTGCAATCATAAAGAGATATAAATAAGCACTTCACTACACCATTCATAACGAGTGAGTAAGTATTCCATGAAATATAGCCTAAGAGACCCACACGGTGCACACACTGTCACCTTTACACACGTGGGACAAGGAGTCTCCGGAGATCACATAAGTAAAACTCACTTGACTAGCATAATGACATCTAGATTACAAGCATCATCATATGAATCTCAATCATGTAAGGCAGCTCATGAGATTATTGTATTGAAGCACATAGGAGAGAGATGAACCACATAGCTACCGGTACAGCCCCGAGCCTCGATGGAGAACTACTCCCTCCTCATGGGAGCAGCAGCGGTGATGAAGATGGCGGTGGAGATGGCAGCGGTGTCGATGGAGAAGCCTTCCGGGGGCACTTCCCCGCTCCGGCAGGGTGCCGGAACAGAGACTCCTGTCCCCCAGATCTTGGCTTCGCGATGGCGGCGGCTCTGGAAGGTTTTCCGTATCGTGGTTTTTCGCATCAGGGTTTTCTTGACGGAGGCTTTAAATAGGCGGAAGGGCAGCGTCAGAGGGTCGAAGAGGCGGCGGCACCATAGGCTGGCGCGGCCAGGGCCCGAGCCGCGCCACCCTATCATCCGGGGCCCACAGGCCCCCTCCGGCGGCTCTCGGGTGTTCCGGATGCTTCCGGTGAAAATAGGAACCCGGGTCTTGATTTCGTCCGATTCCGAGAATATTTCGTTACTAGGATTTACGAAACCAAAAACAGCAGAAAACGACAAGCGGCACTTCGGCATCTTGTTAATATGTTAGTTCCAGAAAATGCACGAATATGACATAAAGTGTGCATAAAACATGTAGGTATCATCAATAATATGGCATAGAACATAAGAAATTATCGATACGTCGGAGACGTATCACACATACATGGAATTAAAGTACAGAGCTCAACTGAAAATTAATTAAGATACGTCGCCAGATTCGACTGTTCGAGTCATTCAGTCATACTCGTGCCTAGCCCTATAGTACTCGCCACTGTAGTCGTTGTAGTCGCCGTCATCATCGTCGCTGGCATCGGGGTCGCGGTAGTCGAACCTCGACGGGAGAGCACGCGTGGGCTGGGACTGAGGGTAGCGCAGGCGGGGGCCACGGTAGGCCATGACGCCCTGGAGAGTCCGGCCGCGCCACCACAGCCGACGGCCGGCCTCGTTGAAGTCTGAAGGCGGTGGGCTGCCCTCCTTGTGCCTGGCAAGCGCCCTCTCACGCCGATTGATGAAGAAGCTTGCCCAAGTCGGGAAGTAGTCGGGATGCCACTAGGGATTCCTCCGCTGCTCTGGCGTGAGCTCGAAGTAGTAGTGGTTCGTGATGGTCATCTCGCGCGCCACACCTAGAGGGATAGGAGGGACCGGTACGCCTCCGACGCTCAGCAACCAGCCGGTCGGGACGCGGTAGCCCGGCGGGCAGGGGTAGTTCGACGCGCAAAGCGCCTCCGCCTCCCGGAGGGTTAGAGATACGATGGAAGCCATGGGACGAGTGATGAGGTTTGCGAATATGAGTCTAGATGTGATATGTAAATGGAGGCCAAGCCTACATATATATATATATAGTGAAAAAATGGCGGGAGGACAGAGGCGGGAAGCAGTGGAAAGCGCGGGAAGAAAAATAGGCGGGAACGCAGTGGAAAGCGCGGGAAGAAAAATAGGCGGGAACGCAGTGGCGCATTAGTCCCGGCTGGTGGGTACAACCGGGACTAAAGATCATTTTTTTGTCATCTAACAAAACTGTCGGTGGGATAAAGACGTGTGGGTAACCTTTAGTCCCGGCTGGTGGGTACAACCGGGACGAAAGATCCTTTTTTTTTCATCTAACAAAACTGTCGGTGGGATAAAGACGTGTGGGTAACCTTTAGTCCCGGCTGGTGGGTACAACCGGGACGAAAGATCCTTTTTTTGTCATCTAACAAAACTGTCGGTGGGATAAGGACGTGTGGGTAACCTTTAGTCCCGGATGGTGGGTACAACCGGGACTAAAGATGTCGGCAGGATAAGAACGCATGGGTGGACGCACTCTGCTCGATGAGATAAAGCATGTAGCGCACGACGCCCTGTCGAGTAGAAGCGGTGTCTGTGCCTATAAAAGGAGCATCGATACGGCTTGCCAAGCAGATCAACAAGCCAAGCGAGAGATTCATTCCCATGGATTGGAAAATCTCCCGTGGCGCAGCTTCTCGAAGATGTTGTTGGTGCACACGCCCTACGGCATCTTCGGAAGCTGCGCCTCGGAATTTTTTCCCTGCAAGCCCGTGAACGATTACATCTCCTCGAACAGTGTTGGGGAAAGGGTTGGGAAATCTCCCGTGGCGCAACTTCTCGAAGATGTCGTTGGTGCACACGCCCTACGGCATCTTCGGAAATTGCTCCTCGGAATTTTTTCCTGCAAGCCCCTGAACGACTACATCTCCTCTAATAGTGTTGGGGAAAGGGTTGGGAAATCTCCTGTGGCGCAGTTTCTCGAAGATGTTGTTGGTGCACACGCCCTACGGCATCTTCGGAAACTGCGCCTCGGAATTTTCCCCCTGCAAACCCGTGAACGACTACATCTCCTCTAACAGTGTTGGGGAAAGGGTTGGGAAATCTCCCTTGGCGCAACTTCTCGAAGATGTCGTTGGTGCACACGCCCTACGGCATCTTCGGAAGTTGCTCCTCGGAATTTTTCTCTGCAAGCCCCCGAACGACTACATCTCCTCTAATAGTGTTGGGGAAAGGGTTGGGAAATCTCCCGTGGCGCAGCTTCTCGAAGATGTTGTTGGTGCACACGCCCTACGGCATCTTCGGAAGCTGCGCCTCGGAATTTTTTCCCTGCAAACCCGTGAACGACTACATCTCCTCTATATATATGGTACAAAAAGCCAACCACATCTCCACTTTTCATATCTTACATACAGTTAAATGATTACACAAAAATAAATGGGAAATTGATTGCCATATTGAGATACTCATTTGTGCCATGAACATTCTTCAATTAACTTGATGATGGAGCATCTTCATCATTTAATCTTCTTCGGCCTTAACCATGGAGCATCTTCATCATTTAACTTGATGCTTGGATCAATGTTCACTCGAAGGTGGAATTTCATCAAACTTATTATAATCTTCGACATGTCTGTCTTGTCCTCCACTCCCACGATGTTTCTTTTTCCGGAAAGAACTATGTGGCGCTTTGGCTCATCGTTTGATGTATTTGTTTCCTTATGTTTCCTTTTTCTTGGTTTGCTAGACATATCCTTCACATAGAAAACCTGGGCCACATCCTTGGCTAGGACGAATGGTTCGTCTCTATACCCAAGATTGTTGAGATCCACTCGTTGTCATTCCATACAACTTGTCTACCCGAACCCCGCCTCCTGTTTTGTTGACCCATTTGCACCTAAACAAAGGGACCTTAAAAGAAGGTCCATAGTCAAGTTCCCATATATCCTCTATGTAACCATAATATGTGTAATTTGGGCCTTCATTCATTATTGCATCAAATCGGACACCACTTGTTTTGGTTGGTGCTCTTTTTATCTTGGGCGATCGTGTAAAATGTATTCCCATTTATCTCGTACCCTTGGAAAGTAACTACGATCGAAGATGGTGTCCGGGCCAGCAAGTACAGCTGATCTTCAATATCTTCCTTATTCGGGAGATGTTTTTGCAACCAACCGCCGAAAGTCGACATGTGTTCACGTCTAATCCAATCGTTCGACCGCCCCGGGTTACGGGAGCGTAGAAAGTTCTTGTGGTCACCGATATACAGAGCCACCATGGTGGAACTTTGTAGAACTGTGTAGTGTGCTTGAGTCAAAGAAATCCCATCCCTACATATCATTGATTTCCTTCCTAGCGTGCCTTTTCCACTTAGTCTCCCTTCATGGCGCGATTCAGGAACACAAATCGGTTTAAGGTCAGGAATAAAGTCAACACAGAATTCAATGACCTCCTCTGTTCCATATCCCTTGGAGATGCTTCCTTCTGGCCTAGCACGGTTATGAACATATTTCTTCAAGACTCCCATGAACCTCTCGAAGGGGAACATATTGTGTAGAAACACGGGACCGAGAATGGAAATCTCATCGACCAGGTGAACGAGGAGATGTGTCATAATATTGAAGAAGGATGGTGGGAACACCAGCTCAAAACTAACGAGACATTGGACCACATCATTCTGCAACCTCGGTAGAATTTCTGGATTTATTACCTTCTGGAAATTGCATTGAGGAATGCACATAGCTTCACAATGGGCAGTCGAACATTTTCCGGTAGAAGCCCCCTCAATGCAATCGGAAGCAAGCTGTGTCATTATCACGTGATAGTCATGAGACTTCAGGTTCTGGAATGTTTTCTTCTCCATATTTATTATTCCCTTTATATTGGAGAAGAAGCCAGACTGGGACCTTGATACTGCTCGGACATTCAAAAAATATTTCCTTCTCTCGCTTTTGTAAGAGCGTAGCCGGAGAAATGAGGTCCTTTAACTCTCTCATGCAGCTTTTTGGGGTCTTTCCAACGTTGCTTTGGTCCTCCCGTGCTTCGGTGTATCTTTTGTCTTCCCGTACACGCCCGGAAAGCCTAGCGAGGTTCACGCAAAGATTCTTCGTCACGTGCATCACATCGATTGAAGAGCGGACCTCTAAGACTTCCCAATAGGGTAGATCCCAAAATATAGTTTTTTCTTCCACATGGGCGCGTGTCCGGCATCGTCATTCGGAACGGACCGTCCGCTAGGACCCTTTCCAAATATTACATCTAGATCCTTGACCATACCAAATATATCAACACCATCACGATGGGGAGGCTTCCTCCGGTGATCAGCCTCACCGTTGTAATGCTTGCCTTTCTTTCTTACGGGATGGGTAGTCCTAAGAAATCGACGATGCCCCAGGTACACGACCTTCTTACATTTTTCCAAATAATCACCTTCGAGCTCATGTAAACAGTGCGTGCATGCATTGTATCCCTTGTTTGACTGTCCTGAAATGTTACCAAGAGCAGGTGATTGCGCGTAATTAACACGTCCGTTGGGAACCCCAAGAGGAAGGTATGATGCGCACATCAGCAAGTTTTCCCTCAGTAAGAAACCAAGGTTATCGAACCAGTAGGAGTCAAGAAGCACGTCGAAGGTTGATGGCGGCGGGATGTAGTGCGGCGCAACACCAGGGATTCCGGCGCCAACGTGGAACTCGCACAACACAACCAAAGTACTTTGCCCCAACGAAACATTGAGGTTGTCAATCTCACCGGCTTGCTGTAACAAAGGATTAGATGTATAGTGTGGATGATGATTGTTTGCGAGAAAACGAGTAGAACAAGTATTGCGATAGATTGTATTCGATGTAAAAGAATGGACCGGGGTCCACAGTTCACTAGAGGTGTCTCTCCCATAAGATAAATAGCATGTTGGGTGAACAAATTACGGTTGGGCAATTGACAAATAGAGAGGGCATGACCATGCACATACATGATATGATGAGTATTGTGAGATTTAATTGGGCATTACGACAAAGTACATAGACCGCTATCCGAGCATGTATCTATGCCTAAAAAGTCCACCTTCGAGTTATCATCCGAACCCCTTCCGGTATTAAGTTGCAAACAACGAGACAATTGCATTAAGTATGGTGCGTAATGTAATCAATAACTACATCCTCGGACATAGCATCAATGTTTTATCCCTAGTGGCAACAACACATCCACAACCTTAGAACTTTACGTCACTCGTCCCGATTTAATGGAGGCATGAACCCACTATCGAGCATAAATACTCCCTCTTGGAGTTAAGAGTAAAAACTTGGCCGAGCCTCTACTAATAACGGAGAGCATGCAAGATCATAAACAACACATATGTAATAGATTGATAATCAACATAACATAGTATTCTCTATCCATCGGATCCCAACAAACACAACATATAGCATTACAGATAGATGATCTTGATCATGTTAGGCAGCTCACAAGATCCGACAATGAAGCACATAAGGAGAAGACGACCATCTAGCTACTGCTATGGACCCATAGTCCAGGGGTGAACTACTCACTCATCACTCCGGAGGCGACCATGGCGGTGAAGAGTCCTCCGGGAGATAATTCCCCTCTCCGGCGGGGTGCCGGAGGCGATCTCCCGAATCCCCGAGATGGGATTGGCGGCGGCGGCGTCTCTAGAAGGTTTTCGTATCGTGGCTCTCGGTGCTGGGGGTTTCGCGACGAAGACTATATGTAGGTGGAAGGGCAGGTAGAGGGGCGTCACGAGGGCCCACACACCAGGCCGGCGCGGCCGGGGCTTGGGCCGCGCCGCCCTGTTGTCCGGCCACCTCGTGGCCCCACTTCGTAAGTCCTCCGGTCTTCCGGAAGCTTCGTGGAAAGATAGGCCCCCGGGCGTTGATTTCGTCCAATTCCGAGAATATTTCCTTACTAGGATTTCTGAAACCAAAAACAGCGAGAAAACAGACAAGCGGCTCTTCGGCATCTCGTTAATAGGTTAGTGCCGGAAAATGCATAAATATGACATAAAGTATGCATAAAACATGTAGATATCATCAATAATGTGGCATGGAACATAATAAATTATCGATACGTCGGAGACGTATCGGCATCCCCAAGCTTAGTTCCTGCTCGTCCCGAGCGAGTAAACGATAACAAAGATAATTTCTGGAGTGACATGCCATCATAACCTTGATCATACTATTGTAAGCATATGTGATAAATGCAGCGATCAAAACAATGGTAATGACATGAGTAAACAAATGAATCATAAAGCAAAGACTTTTCATGAACAGTACTTTCAAGACAAGCATCAATAAGTCTTGCATAAGAGCTAACTCATAAAGCAATAAATCAAAGTAAAGGTATTGAAGCAACACAAAGGAAGATTAAGTTTCAGCGGTTGCTTTCAACTTGTAACATGTATATCTCATGGATATTGTCAAAGTAAAGTAATATAACAAGTGCAATATGCAAGTATGTAGGAATCAATGCACAGTTCACACAAGTGTTTGCTTCTTGAGGTGGAGAGAGATAGGTGAACTGACTCAACATAAAAGGTAAAAGAAAGGCCCTTCGCGAGAGGAAGCATTGATTGCTATATTTGTGCTAGAGCTTTGGTTTTGAAAACAAGAAACAATTTTGTCAACGGTAGTAATAAAGCATATGTATTATGTAAATTATATCTTACAAGTTGCAAGCCTCATGCATAGTATACTAATAGTGCCCGCACCTTGTCCTAATTAGCTCGGATTACCGGGATTATCATCGCAATACACATGTTTTAACCAAGTGTCACAAAGGGGTACCTCTATGCCGCTTGTACAAAGGTCTAAGGAGAAAGCTCGCATTGGATTTCTCGCTTTTGATTATTCTCAACTTAGACATCCATACCGGGACAACATAGACAACGAGATAATGGACTCCTCTTTAATGCATATGCATGTAGCAACAATTAATGTTCTCATATGAGATTGAGGATATATGTCCAAAACTGAAACTTCCACCATGGATCATGGCTTTAGTTAGCGGCCCAATGTTCTTCTGTAACATTATGCATGCTCTAATCATTAAATGAGTGGTAAATCTCCCTTACTTCAGACAAGACGAACATGCATAGCAACTCACATGATATTCAACAAAGAGTAGTTGATGGCGTCCCCAGGAACATGGTTATCGCACAACAAGCAACTTAATAAGAGATAAAGTGCATAAGTACATATTCAATACCACAATAGTTTTTAGGCTATTTGTCCCATGAGCTATATATTGCAAAGGTAAAGAATGGAAATTTTAAAGGTAGCACTCAAGCAATTTACTTTGGAATGGCGGAGAAATACCATGTAGTAGGTAGGTATGGTGGACACAAATGGCATAGTGGTTGGCTCAAGGATTTTGGATGCATGAGAAGTATTCCCTCTCGATACAAGGTTTAGGCTAGCAAGGTTATTTGAAACAAACACAAGGATGAACCGGTGCAGAAAAACTCACATAAAAGACACATTGTAAACATTATAAGACTCTACACCGTCTTCCTTGTTGTTCAAAATCAATACTAGAAATTATCTAGACTTTAGAGAGACCAAATATGCAAACCAAATTTTAGCAAGCTCTATGTATTTCTTCATTAATAGGTGCAAAGTATATGATGCAAGAGCTTAAACATGAGCACAACAATTGTCAAGTATCAAATTATTCAAGACATTTTAGAATTACTACATGTAGCATTTCCCGATTCCAACCATATAACAATTTAACGAAGAAGATTCAACCTCCGCCATGAATACTATGAGCAAAGCCTAAGGACATATTTGTCCATATGCAACAGCGGAGCGTGTCTCTCTCCCACACAATGAATGCTAGGATCCATTTTATTCAAACAAAAACAAAAACAAAAACAAACCGACGCTCCAAGCAAAGCACATAAGATGTGATGGAATAAAAATATAGTTTCGAGGGAGGAACCCGATAATGTTGTCGATGAAGAAGGGGATGCCTTGGGCATCCCCAAGCTTAGACGCTTTAGTCTTCTTAAAATATGCAGGGGTGAACGGGGCATCCCCAAGCTTAGAGCTTTCACTCTCCTTGATCATATTGTATCATCCTCCTCTCTTGATCCTTGAAAACTTCCTCCACACCAAACTCAAAACAAACTCATTAGAGGGTTAGTGCATAATCAAAAATTCACATGTTCGGAGGTGACACAATCATTTTTAACACTTCTGGACATTGCACAAAGCTACTGAAAGTCAATGGAATAGAAAAATCCATCAAGCATATCAAATCAGGCAATGCGAAATAAAAGGCAGAATCTGTCAAAACAGAACAGTTCGTAAAGACGAATTTTATTGAGGCACCAGACTTGCTTAGATGAAAATGCTCAAATTGAATGAAAGTTGCGTACATACCTGTGGATCACTCACGTAAATTGGCATAATTTTCTGAGTTACCTACAGAGAATTAGGCCCAGATTCGTGATAGCAAAGAAATCTGTTTCTGCGCAGAATCCAAATCTAGTATGAACCTTACTATCAAAGACTTTACTTGGCACAACATTGCACAAAACTAAGATAAGGAGAGGTTGCTACAGTAGTAAACAACTTCCAAGACTCAAATATAAAATAAAAGTACTGTAGTAAAAACATGGGTTGTCTCCCATAAGCGCTTTTCTTTAACGCCTTTCAGCTAGGCGCAGAAAGTGTATATCAAGTATTATCAAGAGACGAAGCATCGACATTACCTTGGGCTTTACCCTTACCTTTCTTGTTCTTTTTCTTACTCTTTGACTTAGGGAATATATGTCTACCCCCGGGTGTAGAGGTGAATTTTAGGGTGCCTTCTCCCATGTCTATGACTTGCTCCCAATAGTTTCAGCGAGGATCTTCCGAGTGTGATTTGTCCTATTCCTGCACATTCAATAACAAGATAATCAATGAATATTGTTCTCCCAAGAACGGTTGTATGCACACCCGCAGCTATTCCTTTAGGAATTATAACAGAGTTATCAATAAGGGTTATTCCTTCTCCCCCTTCAACAAATCCCCAAAGTTTCAAAGATTCATGAATACTCTTAGGCATTAGGCAAAATTCAGACATAATATCACAATTGGCATGAAGAGTTTGGTCACCGATAACAATTTTAATAGTAGGATCCCATAATGAAGGTTCAGAGTTCACCAAAACTTGATCAAGACGGTTACGAACATATCTATAATTTTCATTCAAGCGAGATGCACTTGTCTCAAGAGTGTTTAATCTATTATAAATGCTAATAAGGGCTGAATCAAAGTTATTAGCTGAATCATGTGATGCAACCAACTTCTTTATGGCATTAAAAGCTTGATCCCCATTGCAATGAAGGAAATCTCCTCCCACTACAGCATCCAAGGCATATCTATAGCGAATCATAAGACCAAAATAAAAATTACTAAGGAGCAAACTTAGAGTCATTTGAGGTTCAGCTTTACGATAAGAAGTAAAAATTCTGGACCAAGCATCTTTAAAACTCTCCTCATCCCCTTGTTTAAAAGTGAAGACTAATTCCTCAGAGAAGTAACAGGTGCAGAGCTAGACATGGTAACAAAAGTAAAATGCAAGTAACTAATTTTTTTGTGTTTTTGATATAGAGTGCAAGACAGTAAATAAAGTAAAGCTAGCAACTATTTTTTTGTGTTTTGATATAAATGCAGCAAACAAGAGAGTAAATAAAATAAAGCAAGACAAAAACAAAGTAAAGAGATTGGATTGTGGAGACTCCCCTTGCAGCGTGTCTTGATCTCCCCGGCAACGGCGCCAGAAAAAGAGCTTGATTGCGCGTAATTAACACGTCCGTTGGGAACCCCAAGAGGAAGGTATGATGCGCACAGCAGCAAGTTTTCCCTCAATAAGAAACCAAGGTTATCGAACCGAGTAGGAGTCAAGAAGCACGTCGAAGGTTGATGGCGGCGGGATGTAGTGCGGCGCAACACCGGGGATTCCGGCGCCAACGTGGAACCTGCACAACACAACCAAAGTACTTTGCCCCAACGAAACAGAGTGAGGTTGTCAATCTCACCGGCTTGCTGTAACAAAGGATTAGATGTATAGTGTGGATGATGATTGTTTGCGAGAAAACGGTAGAACAAGTATTTCAAGTAGATTGTATTCGATGTAAAAGAATGGACCGGGGTCCACGAGTTCACTAGAGGTGTCTCTCCCATAAGATAAATAGCATGTTGGGTGAACAAATTACAGTTGGGCAATTGACAAATAGAGAGGGCATGACCATGCACATACATGATATGATGAGTATTGTGAGATTTAATTGGGCATTACGACAAAGTACATAGACCGCTATCCAGCATGCATCTATGCCTAAAAAGTCCACCTTTAGGTTATCATCCGAACCCCTTCCAGTATTAAGTTGCAAACAAGAGACAATTGCATTAAGTATGGTGCGTAATGTAATCAATAACTACATCCTCGGACATAGCATCAATGTTCTATCCCTAGTGGCAACAGAGCACATCCACAACCTTAGAACTTTCCGTCCCCGTCCCGATTTAATGGAGGCATGAACCCACTATCGAGCATAAATACTCCCTCTTGGAGTTAAGAGTAAAAACTTGGCCGAGCCTCTACTAATAACGGAGAGCATGCAAGATCATAAACAACACATATGTAATAGATTGATAATCAACATAACATAGTATTCTCTATCCATCGGATCCCAACAAACACAACATATAGCATTACAGATAGATGATCTTGATCATGTTAGGCAGCTCACAAGATCCGACAATGAAGCACATAAGGAGAAGACGACCATCCAGCTACTGCTATGGACCCATAGTCCAGGGGTGTGATGGCGTGTATTTCACACGTTCGTTGGGCAACCCCAAGAGGAAGGTATGATGCGCACAGCAGCAAGTTTTCCCTCAGAAAGAAACCAAGGTTTATCGAACCAGGAGGAGCCAAGAAGCACGTTGAAGGTTGATGGCGGCGGGATGTAGTGCGGCGCAACACCGGAGATTCCGGCGCCAACGTGGAACCCGCACAACACAACCAAAGTACTTTGCCCCAACGAAACAGTGAGGTTGTCAATCTCACCGGCTTGCTGTAACAAAGGATTAACCGAATTGTGTGGAAGATGATTGTTTGCAGAGAAAACAGATAAAAACAAGTATTGCAGCAGATTTGTATTTCAGGTATTAAAGAATGGACCGGGGTCCACGGTTCACTAGAGGTGTCTCTCCCATAAGATAAAAGCATGTTGGGTGAACAAATTACAGTCGGGCAATTGACAAATAGAGAGGGCATAACAATGCACATACATGTCATGATAAGTATAGTGAGATTTAATTGGGCATTACGACAAAGTACATAGACCGCCATCCAACCGCATCTATGCCTAAAAAGTCCACCTTCGAGGTTATCGTCCGAACCCCTTCCAGGTATTAAGTTGCTAAACAACGGACAATTGCATTAAGTATGGTGCGTAATGTAATCAATAACTACATCCTCGGACATAGCATCAATGTTTTATCCCTAGTGGCAACAAGCACAACACAACCTTAGAACTTTACGTCACTCGTCCCGTGTGTCAATGCGGGCATGAACCCACTATCGAGCATAAATACTCCCTCTTGGAGTTACTAGCATCAACTTGGCCAGAGCCTCTACTAATAACGGAGAGCATGCAAGATCATAAACAACACATATGCAATAACTTGATAATTAACATAACATGGTATTCTCTATCCATCGGATCCCGACAAACACAACATAGAGTATTACGGATAGATGATCTTGATCATGTTAGGCAGCTCACAAGATCCAACAATGAAGCACAATGAGGAGAAGACAACCATCTAGCTACTGCTATGGACCCATAGTCCAGGGGTGAACTACTCACTCATCACTCCGGAGGCGACCATGGCGGTGTAGAGTCCTCCGGGAGATGAATCCCCTCTCCGGCGGAGGTGCCGGAGGAGATCTCCGGAATCCCCCGAGATGGGATCGGCGGCGGCGGCGTCTCAGTAAGGTTTTCCGTATAGTGGTTTTTCGCATCAGGGGTTTCCCGACGGAGGCTTTAAGTAGGCGGAAGGGCAGAGTCGGGGGCCGACGAGGGGCCCACACCACAGGGCGGCGCGGGCCCCCTTGGCTGCGCCGCCATGTGGTTTGGCCACCTCGTGGCCCCACTTCGTATGCTCTTCGGTCTTCCGGAAGGTTCGTGGCGAAATAGGCCCCCGGGTCTTCGTTTCGTCCAATTCCGAGAATATTTCGTTACTAGGATTTCTGAAACCAAAAACAGCAGAAAACGAAGAATCGGCACTTCGGCATCTTGTTAATAGGTTAGTTCCGTGAAAATGCACGAATATGACATAAAGTGTGCATAAAACATGTAGGTATCATCAATAATATGGCATAGAACATAAGAAATTATCGATACGTCGGAGACGTATCAAGCATCCCCAAGCTTAGTTCTCGCTCGTCCCGAGCAGGTAAAACGATAACAAAGATAATTTCTGAAGTGACATGCCATCATAACCTTGATCATACTATTTGTAAACATATGTAGTGGATGCAGCGATCAAAACAATGGTAATGACATGAGTAAACAAGTGACTCATAAAGCAAAGACTTTGTTGGCGTCAGAAACCCACCGGCGGGCAGTGACTGGCAACACAGTAGAGCCGGGAACAACTAGGGTTGCGGCTGGCCCCAGTCCCTCAGAGCGACGGCCCGCAAAGCCTCCTGGTCACACGTCCGATGCTATCGCAAGGGCGTGCCACCTGACCTATACCCGGTCGGGAAGGTGTTGGATGATGCCTCGCTTAGTTTCTCGCATGGCATACACGTAAACATTAAATACGAGCCTCGATCGGCTCTCGAGTTATCTCCGTGAATCGGCTCAAAGAGCCGATCCACCCATGATTCGTACAAGGTGTCCGAATATATGGTGGTCCTGCTTGATCAAGATAAAGCTAATGAGATCTACGACGATTTAGGGTTTTCACCGCGTAATCGGATCATCCTACTCACGATTGGGCCTCGCGCTCGCGCACGGTGACCGTAAGCCGATCCTAGACGGGGCCTAAAAACCAACACGAGGTTGATCCCGGAACATCCTCGTCTAGGGCTAGCAAACTTCACCCTACACGCCGCTGGATCCTCCAACCCTTTGTAAGGCCTAACTATTGCGGATATTAAACTAATCCTTGCGGAACAAGGAGCAATCGTAACGGATCAGATCTACTAAGCCGTGATCAAGCGGGGTGCCGCCCCTACACCTAAGATAGGTGTAAGGGCGGCTAGATGTATAAGGGTTGCACTACGATAGCATATGATACGAAGAACAATGCAAACCCTAACACATCTAAGATAACTACATTGCTCGCCATCAAAAAGGCTTCAGCACGAGCAACGCATGAACAACGTGGGTAGGCTTGTGCTGCCTAGATCGCAAGATGCGATCTAGGCAGCATGGTGCTTACCGGAGAAACCCTCGAGACGTAGGAGTTGGCGATGCGCCGAGATTTGTTTGTGTTGAATGTTGGTTGTTGTTTATTTCATAAACCCTAGATACATATTTATAGTCCAAGGGACTTTCTAATTGAGGCGTGCACCTAACCGTGCACGGGCTAAACTCTATCTGTTAATTCTAGACACGATGCGATCTACTATATTTACAGATATACGGGCAATCTAGCCCAAACTCCTAGCGCAAGGCCGCTTCAAAGATGCTCCACGTGTAATCTTCAAAGCCCATCTTCACTTACGGCCCATCTCCTGATTTGGCCAAAATCTGGTGATAACAGACTTTTCATGAATAGTACTTCAAGACAAGTATCAATAAGTCTTGCATAAGAGTTAACTCATAAAGCAATAAATCAAAGTAAAGGTATTGAAGCAACACAAAGGAAGATTAAGTTTCAGCGGTTGCTTTCAACTTGTAACATGTATATCTCATGGATAATTGTCAACATAGAGTAATATAACAAGTACAATATGCAAGTATGTAGGAATCAATGCACAGTTCACACAAGTGTTTGCTTCTTGAGGTGGAGAGAAATAGGTGAACTGACTCAACATAAAAGTAAAGAGAATGGTCCTTCAAAGAGGAAAGCATCGATTGCTATATTTGTGCTAGAGCTTTTATTTTGAAAACATGAAACAATTTTGTCAACGGTAGTAATAAAGCATATGAGTTATGTAAATTATATCTTACAAGTTGCAAGCCTCATGCATAGTATACTAATAGTGCCCGCACCTTGTCCTAATTAGCTTGGACTACCGGATCTTTGCAATGCACATGTTTTAACCAAGTGTCACAATGGGGTACCTCCATGCCGCCTGTACAAAGGTCTAAGGAGAAAGCTCGCATTTTGGATTTCTCGCTTTTGATTATTCTCAACTTAGACATCCATACCGGGACAACATGGACAACAGATAATGGACTCCTCTTTAATGCATAAGCATGTGGCAACAATTATTATTCTCATATGAGATTGAGGATATATATATCCCCAAAACTGAAACTTCCACCATGATTCATGGCTTTAGTTAGCGGCCCAATGTTCTTCTCTAACAATATGCATGCTCCAACCATGAAGGTGGTAGATCTCTCTTACTTCAGACAAGACGGACATGCATAGCAACTCACATGATATTCAACAAAGAATAGTTGATGGCGTCCCCGAGAAAACATGGTTATCGCACAACAAGCAACTTAATAAGAGATAAAGTGCATAAGTACATATTCAATACCACAATAGTTTTTAAGCTATTTGTCCCATGAGCTATATATTGCAAAGGTGAATGATGGAATTTTAAAGGTAGCACTCAAGCAATTTACTTTGGAATGGCGGAGAAATACCATGTAGTAGGTAGGTATGGTGGACACAATTGGCATAGTGGTTGGCTCAAGTATTTTGGATGCATGAGAAGTATTCCCTCTCGATACAAGGTTTAGGCTAGCAAGGTTATTTGAAACAAACACAAGGATGAACGGTACAGCAAAACTCACATAAAAGACATATTGTAAACATTATAAGACTCCATACCGTCTTCCTTGTTGTTCAAAACTCAATACTAGATATTATCTAGACTCTAGAGAAACCAAATATGCAAACCAAATTAGCAAGCTCTAAGTGTTTCTTCATTAATGGGTGCAAAGCATATGATGCAAGAGCTTAAACATGAGCACAACAATTGCCAAGTATCAAATTATCCAAGACATTTTAGAGTTACTACATGTAGCATTTTCCAATTCCAACCATATAACAATTTAACGAAGAAGAAACTTCGCCATGAATACTATGAGTAGAGCCTAAGGACATACTTGTCCATATGCTACAGCGGAGCGTGTCTCTCTCCCATAAAGTGAATGCTAGGATCCATTTTATTCAAACAAAACAAAAACAAAAACAAACCGACGCTGCAAGCAAAGTGCATAAGATGTGACGGAATAAAAATATAGTTTCAGGGGAGGAACCTGATAATGTTGTCGATGAAGAAGGGGATGCCTTGGGCATCCCCAAGCTTAGACGCTTGAGTCTTCTTATAATATGCGAGGGTGAACCACCGGGGCATCCCCAAGCTTAGAGCTTTCACTCTCCTTGATCATATTGCATCATACTCCTCTCTTGATCCTTGAAAACTTCCTCCACAGCAAACTCGAAACAACTCATTAGAGGATTAGTGCATAATAAAAATTCACATGTTCAGAGGTGACACAATCATTCTTAACACTTCTGGACATTGCATAAAGCTACTGTACATTAATGGATCAAAGAAATTTATCCAACATAGCAAAAGAGGCAATGCAAAATAAAAGGCAGAATCTGTCAAAACAGAACAATCCGTAAAGATGGATATAAATTGGCTTAATTTTATGAGCTACCTACTGGGAGGTAGACCCAGATTCGTGACAGCAAAGAAATCTGGAACTGCGCAGTAATCCAAATCTAGTACTTACTTTACTATCAAAGACTTTACTTGGCACAACAAAACTCAAAACTAAGATAAGGAGAGGTTGCTACGAGTAGTAAACAACTTCCAAGACACAAATATAAAACAAAAATACTCGTAGTAAAAACATGGGTTGTCTCCCATAAGCACTTTTCTTTAACGCCTTTCAGCCTAGGCGCGTAAAGTGTATATCAAGTGTTATCAAAGGGTGGTGCACCTACAGCGGGGTTTGGAGTTTTCTCAACCATGCATAGTATATTTGATACATAAGTTTCAGCGTCTCCCTTTTCATTAGTCTTGGGCTTGCTACTCTCATCGAACAAATTTTCAGGAACAAGCCAAGCATAGTTATTTTCTAGTGCATCATTCATAGCTAGGAGTTTACATGGTATTGGTGCTTTGATCTCCCCACCATCATTAGCATTATTAGTGTACCTTATCCTATCCATATCCATTTTTTCAAGGAGACCAACAAAATTAGTATGAGAACCAAGCATATTAAATTTAGCAAAGACTTTTCTAGCCTCTCTTGCTAGACCACCAAATTCTCTAAGAAGGGTTTCTAAAACAAAATCTTTCTTTTCCCCCTCTTCCATATCACCAAGTGTAAGAAACATGTGTTGGATTATAGGATTGAGATTAACAAATTTAGTTTCCAACATGCGAACTAAAGCAGCAGAAGCAATTTCATAAGTAGGAGCAAGTTCTACCAAGTGTCTATCTTCAAAATCTTCAACGGTACTAACATGGGTGAAAAATTCTTCTATATTGTTTCTCCCAATTATAGACCCACGTCCTACCGGTATGTTTTTTGTGGTAAAATTAAAAGGAAACATGATGAAATAAGTAAAGAAAATGCAAGTAACTAATTTTTTTGGTGTTTTTGATATAGCAAACAAGACAGTAAATAAAGTAAAGCTAGCAACTAATTTTTTTGTGTTTTGATATAATGCAGCAAACAAAGTAGTAAATAAAATAAAGCAAGACAAAAACAAAGTAAAGAGATTGAGAAGTGGAGACTCCCCTTGCAGCCGTGTCTTGATCTCCCCGGCAACGGCGCCGCGAAAAATATGCTTGATGGCGTGTATTTCACACGTTCGTTGGGCAACCCCAAGAGGAAGGTATGATGCGCACAGCAGCAAGTTTTCCCTCGGAAAGAAACCAAGGTTTATCGAACCAGGAGGAGCCAAGAAGCACGTTGAAGGTTGATGGCGGCGGGATGTAGTGCGGCGCAACACCGGAGATTCCGGCGCCAACGTGGAACCCGCACAACACAACCAAAGTACTTTGCCCCAACGAAACAGATGAGGTTGTCAATCTCACCGGCTTGCTGTAACAAAGGATTAACCGAATTGTGTGGAAGATGATTGTTTGCGAGAGAAAACGAGTAAAAACAAGTATTGCAGCAGATTTGTATTTCGAGTATTAAAGAATGGACCGGGGTCCACAGTTCACTAGAGGTGTCTCTCCCATAAGATAAAAGCATGTTGGGTGAACAAATTACGGTCGGGCAATTGACAAATAGAGAGGGCATAACAATGCACATACATGTCATGATAAGTATAGTGAGATTTAATTGGGCATTACGACAAAGTACATAGACCGCCATCCAACCGCATCTATGCCTAAAAAGTCCACCTTCGAGTTATCGTCCGAACCCCTTCCAAGTATTAAGTTGCTAAGCAACAGACAATTGCATTAAGTATGGTGCGTAATGTAATCAATAACTACATCCTCGGACATAGCATCAATGTTTTATCCCTAGTGGCAACAACACAACACAACCTTAGAACTTTTCGTCATCGTCCCGTGTGTCAATGCGTGCATGAACCCACTATCGAGCATAAATACTCCCTCTTGGAGTTACTAGCATCAACTTGGCCGAGCCTCTACTAATAACGGAGAGCATGCAAGATCATAAACAACACATATGCAATAACTTGATAATTAACATAACATGGTATTCTCTATCCATCGGATCCCGACAAACACAACATAGAGTATTACGGATAGATGATCTTGATCATGTTAGGCAGCTCACAAGATCCAACAATGAAGCACAATGAGGAGAAGACAACCATCTAGCTACTCGCTATGGACCCATAGTCCAGGGGTGAACTACTCACTCATCACTCCGGAGGCGACCATGGCGGTGTAGAGTCCTCCGGGAGATGAATCCCTCTCCGGCAGGGTGCCGGAGGAGATCTCCCGAATCCCCCGAGATGGGATCGGCGGCGGCGGCATCTCGCAAGGTTTTCCGTATCGTGTTTTTTCGCATCGTGGGTTTCGCGACGGAGGCTTTAAGTAGGCGGAAGGGCGAGTCGGGGGGCTGACGAGGGGCCCACACCACAGGGCGGCGCGGGCCCCCCCTTGGCCGCGCCGCCATGTGGCTTGGCCACCTCGTGGTCCCACTTCGTATGCTCTTCGGCCTTCTGGAAGGTTCGTGGCGAAATAGGCCCCTGGGTCTTCGTTTCGTCCAATTCCGAGAATATTTCGTTACTAGGATTTCTGAAACCAAAAACAGCAGAAAACAAACAACTAGCACTCCGGCATCTTGTTAATAGGTTAGTTCCAGTAAAATGCACGAATATGACATAAAGTGTGCATAAAACATGTAGGTATCATCAATAATATGGCATAGAACATAAGAAATTATCGATACGTCGGAGACGTATCGGGGTGAACTACTCACTCATCACTCCGGAGGCGACCATGGCGGTGAAGAGTCCTCCGGGAGATGATTCCCCTCTCCGGCGGGGTGCCGGAGGCGATCTCCTGAATCCCCCGAGATGGGATTGGCAGCGGCGGCGTCTCTGGAAGGTTTTCCGTATCGTGGCTCTCGGTACTGGGGGTTTCGCGACGAAGACTATATGTAGGCGGAAGGGCAGGTAAAGGGGCGTCACGAGGGGCCCACACACCAGGCCGGCGCGGCCAGGGCTTGGGCCACGCCGCCCGTTGTCCGGCCACCTCGTGGCCCCACTTCGTAAGTCCTCCGGTCTTCCGGAAGCTTCGTGGAAAAATAGGCCCCCGGGCGTTGATTTCGTCCAATTCCGAGAATATTTCCTTACTAGGATTTCGAAACCAAAAACAGCGAGAAAACAACAACCGGCTCTTCGGCATCTCGTTAATAGGTTAGTGCCGGAAAATGCATAAATATGACATAAACTATGCATAAAACATGTAGATATCATCAATAATGTGGCATGGAACATAAGAAATTATCGATACGTCGGAGACGTATCAGCAGGCCATCATTGATGGTTACGAAAAGCAGCGCTCTTAGGTCAAATTCCTCATGCTTGTGCTCGTCCCACACACGTACACCTGTTGACCACAGCTGTAGAAGTTCTTCGACTAATGGCTTCAGGTACACATCAATGTCGTTTCCGGGTTGCTTCGGGCCTTGTATGAGCACTGGCATCATAATGAACTTCCGCTTCATGCACAACCAAGGAGGAAGGTTATATATACAAAGAGTCACAGGCCAGGTGCTATGGCTGCAGCTCCGCTCTCCAAAAGGATTCATGCCATCCGTACTTAGACCAAACCTTAAGTTCCTTGCATCCCGTGCAAAGTGTGGGAACTCTCTATCGATTTTTCTCCATTGGGAGCCATCGGCAGGTGCCTCAACATCACGTCTTTCTTACGGTCTTCTTCGTGCCATCGCAACAACCTAGCGTGCTCTTTGTTTCGAACAAGCGTTTCAGCCGTGGTATTATAGGAGCATACCACATAACCTTGGCGAGAACCCTCTTCCCGGGGCGCTCGCCCTCAACATCACCAGGGTCATCTCGTCCGATCTTATACCGCAATGCAGGTGCACACCGCACATGCATCCAAATTCTCGTACTCACCGCGGTAGAGGATGCAGTCATTAATGCATGCATGTATCTTTTGCACATCTAATCCTAGAGGGCGGACAATCTTCTTCGCTTCGTACGTATCGGCGGGCAATTCGTTACCCCTTGGAAGCTTTCTCTTAATTATTGTCGACAACTTTCCAAATGCTCGAGTCGGTGACACCGTTCTCTGCCTTCCATTGCAACAATTCCAGTGTGCTGCCTAGCTTTTTATGGCCATCTTCGCAAGTTGGGTATAACAATTTGTTGTGATCTTCTATCATCTTGTCGAAGACCAACCTTTCCTTTTCAGTTTCACATTCTCTCCTTGCATCGGCAATGGCCCAACCAAGATCATCATCAGCAGGCTCATCCGGTGCCTCTTGATCTTCTACTTCATTGTCTTCATTGCCTTCTCGCAGTATCATCGTATTCGGGGTAATTGGGATAACCGTCATCATCATCTTCCTCTTCTTCATTGTCTTCCATCATAACCCCTCTTTCTCCGTGCTTGGTCCAACAATAGTAACTCGGGCATGAAACCGGATCGCGAAGGTGGCTGTGAATGAGACTCGAGTGAGCGTAATTTACGGTATTCTTGCAGTTGACACATGGACAATACATGAAGCCACCATGTTTGTTTGCCTCCGCCACGGCCATAAAATTATCCAGGCCCGAAGTGAACTCGTCAAACCGTCAGTCAATGTACATCCATTGCCGGTTCATCTGCATGATATAATTTAGCTGATCAAAACCATTACAGAACATCACGATGTATATATACACATGCATTTTATCAATTACAGATGAAAAGGATAAAGTTGTTAACCTCGATGAAGAAAAAAAGCAAGTTAAGTGTGGCTTGATTTGTGTAAACTCAAGTGGCAAATCCTCTTAAGCATTTCATCAAACACCTTTTGTGCATGTGAAGAAGAGAGGAGAGCAATACACCCCTCTTGTGAAGAAAGTGAAAAAATGGCCAAGTGTGGCTCACACTTGGGCAGGGCAAGGTAATATAGCCAGATTGGGGACCTTGTCCCGGTTTGTAACACAAAACGGGTCCAGAGGGGGGGCCTTTGGACCCGGTTTGTATTACAAACCGGGACTAAAGGTTTCCCACGCCTGACACGGCCTGCCGCGCCCTGCCGTGGACCCTTTAGTCCCGGTTTGTATTACAAACCGGGTCCAAAGGCCACTACCGGACAAGCTACGAGCTAGTGGGGTCGCCCTGGGCAAAACGAACCGGGACCAATGCCCACATTAGTCCCGGTTTGGTTCTGCACTGGGACATTTGCTTGGGACCAAAGGCCTCTTCTCCACTAGTGAATCTCAATGCAAATCTGCGTACAAGATCTATTTGGCATTAACTTTTATCGTAACATGCGCTATGATACAGTATCCACCTATGTTACTCTAAGAACAAGTACAATAGAGTCCAGTCAGCTGACTATAAGACATTAAATAATATATTTTAGATGAGTTGGAGGAGAGAGAGGAGGAGAGAGAAGGAAGGTGGGCTACTATGCAATAGCCAGCTCTTGCACGTGCTCCTAGGCACCTTGTGAGAGTGAAAGGTGAGCCATATATTAGTAAAATACTACATTCTTATAGTCAACTATTGTACATGTTAGCTATATGATAACTACAAATGATATGACATCTTGTTATAGCCAACAGTTGACTATACTATTGGAATTGCTCTAATCATATCTATCTTCTTTAATTAGATACCACATCAGTATTTTATGGGCCTAAGGTGCATGATACAACCTAAGATACTACCACTATGGCTAGTTTTATAGCTTAGCTGCTGGTTACACTATTGGAATTGCTCTTATATCTCGGCATACGTCTGATTAGGCAATAATTAAATGCTGAATGATCATGCGTAGAGCTGCAATTAGGCAATAATTGAATGCTTACCATATCCATCCATCTATTAATTGTCTTCCAAACAATCTTCCGTACATTTTGCATCGTTTTACAAACTTTGCTGCTATCTACTTAGAAAACCAGTTGTAGCTCTCGATCGAAAGGCAAACAACGCCAGGCCAAGATGAACGCCAAGGCAGCGGCGACGATCTTGTTCCTCGTGCTCGTTGGATGCCACGCGCTCTCCGCACATGGTAGTACTCCATAAGTTTTGTCTCTCTTCCAGAAAAGAAGACCCCGGCCGCAGTTCTACACATGCATAATTTTCAATCTTCTTCTTTTGTGCGGGGATTTTCTTTTACATATGTATTCTGACGAAATGCAATCTATTGTTGATGAAGGTACCGATGAGGTCGAGGGATCGGGGGTCACGGGGCTGTGCATCACCAGCCCCTGCGACGGGGATTCAAGCCGGACGTGCTTCTGCTGCACGAGGCTGGTCAACGAGCCCTGCTACGACACGCCCAAGCAGTGCGCCAGCGCCTGCCCCAACTGCAACTTCCTCGTCTGCCCGCCGCCGGCGGGTCGGCCTACGCGGCGGCTGGGTTCGCCTCCGGCGTCGACGGCGTGATGATCTGCCGATCCGCGATGGTCCGCTAAATAATTGATGTCAGGAGCTATCCGTCATGTCTGGAGTAGTAGTATGTGTGTAAGCGTGGAGTTAATATCAATCCATGGATCGCTTCTTATTTTAGGTGAATGACAAATTTACTCTCATATCCTGCATTGCTACACATACGCCAATTGTTTTAGGACTAGTATAAATGCCGTGCGTTGCTACGGGTTTTCAAATTTTATTTCTCAATGTACATATATAATTCACAATTACTATCAAATTGTTTAACAAATCAAGGATATCATAATGTACTACATCATGGTAATACCGAATACAATAAAAAGACAACATTGATGTGCATCTGCATGGTTCCAAGCTCTTGGTCTTTCTTGTTATTTTTCTGCGGTAAGTCTCACACTTGTGTTGGACCATCATAATTGTCTACTGAACAACCTCTCCTTTTGATACATGAAAACTCCTAATAGACTTATCACTAATTCGATCCAACGCGTGCTAGCAAAAGATTGTAGCGTGTATCAGAAGATAAATTTTATGTTTTGTTCATATATAAACAAACATGTACCAATCGGTGAAATATCTGAATACATACCGCGGTCGCGCCACACAGGTATGCCATTCTTTACAATCTACAAAAACATCCAATGTCTGAAACAAAAAGTGTGGAGAATGCAAAAGATTACGGTGTGGAGGATGCAAAAGATCAAAATATTACGTATGTACATCACGAAAATTGTGGTCTTCTACACAAACATACAACTAAATTATTGGTGAAAATAGCATGTTCAAGATACAAGATATTTAAATACTCCCTCTATCCCATGAAATTTGTCTGAGATTTATCAAAATTTTGATGTATCTAGATGCTATTTAGTGTTATCTATACCTAAATTTTAAATAAAAATCTTAGACAACTTTCATGGAACGGATGGAGTAGAATATCTAAATTTAAAAAAATTCACACAACTTTTAGTGTTAGGTATACCTAAATTTTTGAAATCCCGAACAACCATTCCTTTGTTGGTCAAATAACAATAGACATCTCGTTTTAAAAAATTTACAACAAACAAAATTTCAAAATCTAATTCACAACGACATAGTGATTCAAGCCAGTGTTGTGCAGCTTGTTGGGAACGATAAATCTTTAAATAAAACAGAAATATAAATTTAATCCATCAATAGGATTGAAAATATGAGCAAGCTCACTTGTTTATCTTGGTGCCTCCAGGTTCTTACTCATGTTGTTTATCCTTTCTAGTACTGAATTTCATTCTCCTTCCCTTTGCTCCAGGAGAGTTCAGTGCATGAAAAAACATTATATTTAGAGAAATTATAGTACAAGCGGGCAGATATTAGTAGCTTTACAAAACTTCCTCATCACTGTAGACTTCCCCTTGTCCGTCTAGTTTCCCCGTAGGCTCTGCCTTGTCGCCCTTGTCCTCCCAGCCAAAAGAATTGACACCTGATGCTGAATGCCTGGCGGCCCAGAGCGGTGGTTATCTCCTTCCCCTCGGGTGTGTCCCTGCCGAGTCAATATAGTATACTAGTTGATTCTTTAAATTCTGAGAAATCCTTTTGTGGAGATACACTTCCTTCTTCTATATCAGCATATGCAACAAAAAGAAAAGAAAAGTGTAGGGCGAAGATCTCATCATTTACACCCTGCCATATATGAAACAAACATTTACAAAATTTGCACGCTTGATGTTCTCTGGACATCAATTGTAAGAGTGAGTCATTAAATTTAGCATTCACTGTTAAGAAGACATGAACTTTGTAAATACCATGTACTGACCCCTTCAGCCGCTTCCTCAACTGTTAGTCTGATTCTGATATCATTTAACTACTGGTGAAACTAATACATCATCACTGCAATTCTATTTAGCCATGACTGAAAAATAATGATGATACATTGGATCCATCACTGCACTTCAAATCCCGATGAAATGCTGGTCGAGATAGCATTTATCTTTTAGTACATTTATCAAAATTGACAACTGTAAAATAGCGAATAAAACAAGGAGTTCTGGTTCTATCTCAAATTTGCATGTACCACATTCAAGTTATCTCACCTTTAAAACGGAAACACCTCCAGAGTCCAGAAAACTTTTCTGATAGCTCCAACAGCTTTTCCTTTCCATAATCAGAAAGCTTTGCTCAATTACAGTGTAACACAATATTCATGTGAGTCAACATAATTCAAATAAGATGAAAAGGAATACACATGTCCCAACACTTTAAATCCACACTGCATGAAACTGTTCTGCCCTTATTTCAATGTTCTTGTCCCCATCTCCATCAAGAAAACAATGTCATCTTTAGAAACAGTCAGCTGAATTGAGCATTTTATTAATAAAACAATTTTGTAAAAATATAATAAGTTTAATATCCACAGACTAAAACCTTGGGATGATAACTATACTGCAAGATGTTAAGAGATTTTTCAGCATCAGAATATTATGCTTACAATTAGCATACTGCAAAGACATAAAAAATGCTCAGGCTTCTAGTAGTCATACCTTTTTACATGTACCTTACATCTGAGAACCAAAGTTCTCAAGGTTCATCCCAATCTCTTCAGATATGACCTGATTGAGATACGCATTTTTTTTAAAAAAAAACTAAATCTCACTCAAATCTAGAAATATGCTCTAAATTTTTCTCCTGGTAACATTTGTTCTGCAAATTTGCTCTCCTATTTATGGTAAAACCAGGGGCTTTACAACACACACCTGAATACCTCGTCCAATAACTGGACAACAGAACATACAAAATGAAAAATGATGGCATTTACTGACCTTAATGCTGAACGAAGCTTGTTAATAATCAGCTGTCCAATGCGAGCATTCAAAAATAAAGCCGAATCATGTAGCTGTAAGGACAAATCAGAGAGCATACAAATTCAGAACATTAAATATTAGATAACTTTGAAAATGAAATTATCATGACTTTGACCTTCCATGCATGTAATCTATCATGATTGAGCATTAATCTACAATCTCAATAAGCCCAATTGCAAATTTGAAGATCCGGCATATCGCATATAAGAATGTGAATAGAACTTAATTTGAAACAAAAAAGTGGATTGGAGCATGATTGTGCTCCTCGTCGCCCCGGAGAGAATCAACACTGGTGGCACCTTTTTCGCCATCCTCTCCACTCATGTCCTTTACTCAATCGCTTCAAGGCCACTGCTTAGCGCTAATAAAACTGAATGTGAAAAAAAACAAAAAAAAAGATCGTTGTCACAAAGGTCTCAATAACGTCTTGATTGTACCTCATGCAAGACAAACAGGTGTTCAGAAAACTAAAGACAATACTTAAACAGAACTTATATGCAAACCCTCTGGCCCTAGGGAGTAGAACAAATATAATATTAAGAGAAAAATCCAACCCATTCGACAATAGTGAATCTCAGAACTAAGTAGAAGGTTACCCTTGAAGCGAGGACCAAAATATTCACATGAGTTGACCAAATCCTGGGTCAAATATCCATTCCTCACTTCTTTTACCTGAGCTCGGCTGGTGCAGCAACATATATCACCAGCATCTGCTCCATGGTGGCATCGCAACATTGGGTGAATATATGCCTGCTTGCTCAGATTTTTGTAGCACATCTTGGGCTCACAAAAGATAAAACGCAATGTTGCACGACTAAAATAATGAATTAAAAAAAGTCTGAAGCACACACAAATAGGAGAGCATGTTGATTAAACAAATTCAGTTAAATATTGGTGTTCGCTGATAGCATACTGATCTCTTTGAAGTATCTATGAAAATCATGACTTGATAGAATATTTTATAGAAGTACAAATGACCAAATTTAGCACTCATTAAAACCATACGCAATTAGGCTACCAGATCCTACAAAATACATACGGGAAAATTTTGTTTGAGGAAATTACCAGGGAGGCAGGGACTACCAAAGATTGGACTGTCTTGCTCTGTTCTGCAGCGGCCGTGGGACAACCGACAGGGCCGGCCGGACGGGCAGGTTTGGTGGAAGGAGCTGCAGCTGCGTGGGGGAAATCACACCCGCCGATCGTTGGCGTGACTGCAGGTGTGTTGTCGGACTGCCTTGAGTGGCAAGATGCCAAGATCAGAGAGCGGCTAGGGATTTGGAGGAGAAACATAGATGATAAACACCGCAGAACCCTCCGACACGCGCCGTTGCAAGGGATTGAGGACATGCAATTTAGGGCAGAGAGATGGGCATGTAGGGACCTCGCCGACCTCGGGCCTCCTCCGCGCCGGCGATTCCGTCGTCTGTGGATCTGTAGGCATGGAAGGGGAGGGGCGGGAGAGGTTTGGGATGGGGCGGGATTAGAGCAAGATGGGCGCGTGATTTAGGGACGGGCAAAACGGATCTATCCACGACATGGAACGGGAGTACGACCACGACGACGAAGATGCCTGGCCCAGGCGAGTGGGCGAGGAAGGAAGGGAAGGTGGGCCGGACGACCAAAACTACTAAACGTATTGGGCAGAATAAGGAACCACTTTAGTCTTTTTATTGTTTTATTTATTATTTATTTATTTATTTATTATTTATTTATTTATTTATTAGGATTAGGATTAGGATAAGGCAGATTTTGATTAGGATTTCCCTAATCCCGTCCAATGTGGATGACAACGAAGAAAGAAAATTCCCTCCCAAGTCTACGGACGGAAAAGATCAAAAGGAGATGCATTTTACGGATGCCAACTTGCGATGACATGATTGATCTTTTTTTTTCTTTGAGGGAAGGCCAGCATTACAAGTTTATTGATATATTAGATAACACTAGCACAAATACCCGTGCGTTGCTACGGAATAACTTTTATTTAATATTTATTCTTGCCTCAAATCTTGCATTGCTACCCATTATTTTTTATTAAATACCTTAAACATGCTTTCGGGCGTCCTAACTAAATCCTAGAATTCCATCGGTGAACATGTGAAGAAAAAGATTAGTAGAACAACCGATCCTACGTAGGACAGTCACGAACATATATTCAGAAATATGAATCAACGTAGTTAGAGATATAATGTACTAAGCAATTGATTTGGAAAATGCTGCTAATCAGCCGACCGATCACGGGAGGAAAAACGGCCGCACGTGGATGGATCCCACTGCTTCTTATCCTAACGCGCTGGCCACACAAATCCTGCTTTCTCTTCTCATTAGCCAAATCGCACCTTGCCCCAGCGAGCGCGCCGCGCTGCTCCTCCTCCGGCGAGGGCGCCTCCCCAACTCATCCTCCGGTGAGCGTGATTGTTACCCCAGCTCCTTCTCTGGAGAGCGCTTCTGCCCAGCTCCTCCCTCGAGGACCACATCACCACCGCATCTCGCCGGCCTAGATCTTCCCTCGGCGAGCTCATCGCTGCCCCAGCACCTCCTTCGGCGAGCGTCTCTGCCGACGAGCGCGTTGGCTGGCAAGCGCACCGCCCTGCTCCTCCCCCGACGAGAGCCTCCTGCTGCTCCGAGCAAGTGCATCTTCTTGCTCTCCATCCAGCTGCTCGGGGTACGCACCGGGTACCACTGCGGTGTTGTCGTCGGCGCCGGCGGTACTGTGGAGATGGCCAAGGACCGTGTGCGGCGTGGGTACGGCAATTTTTTTTTGTTGTTTTTATTGTTAATTAATGTTGTAAATAATTGTTGGATTTGTTGTAAATATAAATTTTGCATGGAACTGTTGTTTTTATCTCGTTAATTTTGTTTGCTCGGTTATTGTTGTTAACATCCAAATTAGTTGTTGTTTTCGTTGTTAATTAATGTTGTAAATATATTATCGATTTATTGTAAATATACTTTTTGGCATGAAAATTGTTGTTTTTGTTAAAATTGGGATTGTTGTAAACACCAAAATTAGTTGGTTTTTTTGTTGCTAATTAATATTACAAATATATTATCGATTTGTTGTAAATATATTTTTGGCATGGGAACTGTTATGAACACCCAAATAAAAAATGTAGATTTTGTTGTTAATTTATTGTTGTAAATATATTGATGATTTGTTGTAAATATATTTTTGGCATAGGAACTGGTATGAACACCCAAATAAAAAATGTAGATTTTGTTGTTAATTTATTGTTGTAAATATATTGGTGATTTGTTGTAAAGATATTTTGGCACAAGCCGTTGCTTTTAATTGAGTATTGTTGTAAGTTTCCTATTTTATTGTATTCTTTTGTTGTAAACAATTCAACGGTAGCAACGTGAAAGCAACGTGCATGCTGAAGAACCACCGGACGTACCGCGGGTTGATTTCGTAAAAAGTGAGGGGCTTAAATGCAAAATGAGCTAAAGCGCAACCCGCGCGTTAGATCTGGATCAGACGGTGCGAAGTACGACCGATTTTCGCTCGGCGCGTCGGGCGACCGACGCCTAGCGTTGTCCAATTGATTTATGCTCACCAATCAAATTAAATTAGGCCGAGGAGGCCTTACCACTCATCTTGGTGTACCGTAGAAATAAACCTTTATGCTGGTATAAACAATGAATTTAACATGTTGTATATATAGTCCTTTATTGTATAGATCAAGCATGGTGTTTTAAGTTTGCAAGCCACCCAATAAAATCGATCAGCTCATCTGGCGTATGTAGCCAGGTGTTTAATGGTGATAGGCATCACTCGCCATGGAGAGAATCGATCAGCTTCGTGCGTATGTTTCAGGCAGCAGAATCGATTAGCTGATCTGCTTATAGCCAGCTTAATTTTCTATAGGTCATAATCATCACTGATCAAAGGTTAATTTGGTCAGCTTCGAAAAACAGATCCGATCACATCACTTCGGCCTTATTCACCGCGTACAGGCCGTCGGCCGTATTCGACTCTCAGAGGTACATACACTCGGCTGTATCCGTCACGAAGAGCGCGTACGGACCCTCGTGGCATGCAGGGAACCGGCATGCAGTGGGGAGCACAAAGACGACGGTCTTGACGGAGCCCGTTTGGTCGACGCGGATGACGTCGCGCTCCCATAGGTCAAGGGTCACGTAGGCCATCTGGATGGACGTCACCATACCGCACCAGGTCTCATCGACGATGCAGAGCAGCTCATCTCATCACGTAGCTCGCTCTCCGCCCAGCTTCGCATCGGCAATCATCTCGCCCACCGCTTCCCGTGCTTGTCCACGCGCATGCCCAGAGCATCCTACGTCATGGAGCCATTGGAGTCGTAGAGGAGCAGGGGAGCCTGTCACGGGGCTCGTGCTCTCTTCGTGTAGCTCCGAAGAAGAGGAATCGAGAGGGACTTGGTAGGGAAGCTTGGTCTTCAACGAATCTTTCTCCCTGCATGCGGCGGTGGCTGGCAACTCTCAACGGTGATGCGTTGTTGCTTTTCACAGAAGATAATCAGAGGAACACGGGACTCGCTCCGTGGCGTCCCGCGCCCGTCGAGCGCTTCATAGCGGCGGCGCTACTCGGGACAAAGATGTGTCGAGCGGATAGGTTTGGTTGGAGGAGCCACGGTGGGCATTGGTCCATTATAAAGTCTAGACTCGTCGTGACTCACAAAACGTATCTGGTACGAACTTGCGTGCGGTTCAAGACGTACAATCAAAGAACTTCGATAGCGAGGGATGAAAACGTATAGTGAAACGGACGAAAGCACGTGGAGTTGTTTCCTTCCACGGGCGAGCGATCGTGCCGTATGCCTTTGGGATTTTGGAGCCTATCCGATTTGCACGGACGAAGCACGGGCTGAGGCGCAAAAAGGCAGGTTTTTTAGCGATCAGAAATCAAGGAACGACGGACAGGTTTCCGGTTTTTTTGACGGACGAAAATTTATTTCGGTTTTTTAACCTACCAACACCACCGATCCGTAACTTATTAGTAGAGAAGAAGAGAATACTGTTGAAATATTGGGCCCATTTTTAGTGGCCCAAATTAGATTTCAGTTTTTCCTATAAATCTCAAAGCCCACATAGTGGCAGCCTTGTGAGTTTGAGCCCAAGTTGGTGGCAGCTCACTAGAGAGTGGCAAGAGGTGGGAAGTTTAGTCCACATGGAAAGTTGGGAGGAAGTTAGACCACCTTATAAGGTGGGTTGTTCCACCACTAGTAAGTGAGTGAGAATAGGAGTGCTACACGCGCGCTCCTCCTCCTCCTCGCTCGTCTCGTCTCGACTCGACTCGACTCGTCACGGCACGGCACGCGCTCGTGGTGAGCCGAGACTTTCCTTACTTTTTGCAGCTCAGGTCCCGAGCCTATATAATCTCTTGCCCGGGTACCGCAGAATTATATCTAATACACGAGTTAGGGTTTCCACCTCTCTCTGCTTGCGCCGCCATCGTAGCCTACTCCATCCCGCGCGCCTACGTGCATCGGCGAACGGGAGAGCAGGTCTCCGGAACCACTCGTCCTTGCGATCTTGTACGGGAGAGGGCGAATTAGGTTTTTGGGAAGCGCTCGCGCGGCCGCTCAAGCCTCTCCATCACGGGTCGTCTTCCGTCCAAGTCGGGCGGTGCTGCCTACCGTCGTCTACAACGCCGTCTACTTCGACCCGTCGTCCCCGTCATCAACAACGTTACTGCTGCGACATCATCTGCTACACCTCCACCAGATCGGTACGTGCGATATATCTCGATCTGTTTAGCGATGGATGTTGCACTGTTTGCTATGCTACTGTTCATGTTGATCACTACATCTAGTAGGTTCGAGTTTCACATGTTAGTAGTTACTTTCGTCATGCTTTATATTCCGGAATTAATCATGGAAATTGTGCCTAATTATCCAACAATCCAAAAACCTAATTGTAGGCAATTTCCTGAGTTAACAATGGCTGGTTTTTCCGATGCACTGAGGCCGGATAAGTTTACCGGTGTGCACTTTAAGAGATGGCGGTATAAGGCCATGCTGCGGCTTACTCATCCGAAAGTGTTCGATGTTACCGATGGTTTACACCGAAGGAACTATATCTGATCAAGATCAGAACAAGTTCAAGGAAAACAATACTCTCTTTGTCGGATGCGTTACGAGCATTCTTGCGATCGTCCGTGTGATGTGTACATGCACATAACGGATGGTAAAGAGCTGCAGGAGGCACTGAATGCTAAGTTCGGTGCAACCGATGCGAGCGATGAAGCCGTACATCGTGGAGAACTTCCATGACATCGGGATGGTTAACAACCGTTACGTAGTCGAACAAGCTCATGAGATACGAGTGCATTGCGAAAGAGCTTGAGCTCCTTAAGTGTGCCTTACTGACAAGTTTGTGGCTGGATGCATCATCGCTAAGTTGCCCCCTTCATGGAGGAACTTTGCCACAACTCTCAAACACAAGAGACGAGGAGATATCGGTTGAAAATCCGATAGCATCTCTTGATGTTGAGGAGAAAGCTCGGGCTAAGGATAATGCGAGAAAGGAGAGGGTCGAGTCTAGCGCCAACATGGTGCGAAGAAACCCTACAGCAAGAACAAAGGGAATAACAAGCCCTCCTTCAATAAGCCTATGAAGACTACAACCTTCAAGAAGAAGAAGATGATAAACAAAGCGAGATCCGAGCTGCTTTACATGTGGAGAAGACTGGCCACTTTTCTAAGGATTCGTCCGGAGAGGGCAGAACCGCAAGAAAAAGGCGAGGCAAGTCAACACGGTGACCGCTAGCAATGCCGATGGGTACGGTAATCTCTTTCTTGTTCTTTCGGTACTTCAATCTCCATGTTGGTGGATTGATACGGGTGCTAATGTTCATGTGTGTGCTGACATATCCATGTTCACTTCTTACCGGGTCGCCGGGATTCTTCCGTCTTGATGGGGAATGGGTCACATGCTTCGTTCGTGGTGTTGGCACGGTAGATCCGAAGTTCACTTCGGGGAAGATCGTGCGAGTCGAGGAACGTGCGGCATGTCCCTACTATGAACAAGAATCTCGTTAGCGGCTCCCTTCTATGCGAGAGATGGGTTTAAGGTTGTTTTAGAGTCGAATAAAGTAGTTGTTTCCAAGTTTGGACAATTTATTGGTAAAGGCTATGAGTGCGGAGGCTTGTTCCGCTTTTCGCTCTCGATTTCAGTAATAAGTCTGTGAACCATATATGTGGCAATGTTAGTGATGATACCGGTGTTTGGCATTCTCGTTTATGTCACATTAATTTTGGTTTAATGTCTCGGCTATCCGAGTTTAAGTTTAATTCCGAATTTCACCATTGCCAAAGGTTCTAAGTGCCATAGTTGTGTGCAATCAAAGCAACCTCGGAAGCCTCACAAGGCGGCCGAGGAGAGAAACCTGGCACCTCTAGAACTCATACATTCGATCTATGCGAGATGAATGGTGTGTTGACAAAAGGTGGAAAGAGATATTTCATGACATTGATTGATGATGCGACTAGATTTTGCTATGTTTATTTGTTGCGAACTAAAGATGAAGCTTTAGACTACTTTAAAATTTATAAGGCTGAAGTTGAAAATCAACTAGAGAGAAAGATCAAGCGTCTTAGGTCGGATCGTGGTGGCGAATATTTTCCTAAAATCTTTGATGAATTCTGTGAGGAACATGGCATTATTCATGAGAGGACGCCTCCCTATTCGCCCCAATCAAACGGGGTTGCCGAGAGGAAAAACCGCACGCTGACCGACTTGGTGAATTCCATGTTAGCCACTCGCTGGTTTATCAAAGGCATGGTGGGGGAGGCTTTATTGACTTCATGTCATGTCCTGAATAGAGTTCCTAACAAGAATAAAGATAAAACCCCTTACGAGGAATGGTGCTGGGAGAAAACCATCACTTTCGTATTTGCGCACATGGGGATGTTTGGCGAAAGTCAATATTCCAATTACTAAGAAGCGCAAACTCGGACCAAAGACGGTGGATTGTATCTTTCTAGGTTATGCTCCGCGGAGTGTAGGCTATAGATTTTTAGTAGTTCAATCTGAAGTACACGATATGCATGTTGATACTATTATGGAATCTCGTGATGCAACATTCTTTGAGAATATGTTTCCTATGAAAGATATGCATAGCATTGCTAGAATTTCTACCGAGATAGTTCCCGAATCTAGTACATCTAATGAGTATTTTGAACAATCACATGAGATTGTCATTGAGAAGGATGACAATGAAGCTCCTAAACGGAGCAAGAGACGGAGGATTGAAAAATCCTTTGGTGATGATTTCATTGTGTACCTTGTGGATGATACTCCCACGTCCATTGCCAGAGGCATATGCATCTCCAGATGCAGATGACTGGAAAGAAGCTGTCCAAAATGAGATGGACTCGATTCTTTCTAATGGAACTTGGGAGTTGTCAGAACGACCCCACGGATGCAAGCCTGTAGGCTGCAAATGGGTGTTCAAGAAGAAGCTAAGACCTGATGGTACTATTGAAAAGTACAAGGCGCGGCTTGTAGCGAAAGGCTACACACGAGAGAGAAGGCGAAGATTACTTCGACACCTATTCACACTGTCGCTAGACTTACCACCATTCGAGTACTACTATCCATGGCTGCCTCCTATGGTCTTATCGTTCATCAAATGGACGTAAAGACAGCTTTCCTTAATGGAGAGTTGGAAGAGGAAATCTATATGGATCAGCTTGATGGGTTTGTAGTAAAAGGTGCGAGAGAGAAAGGTGTGCAAGTTGCTTGAAATCTTTATATTGCACGAAACAAGCACCTAAGCAATGGCATGAGAAGTTTGACAGAACTTTGACTTACGTAGGCTTTGTTGTCAATGAGGCTGACAAGTGCGTTTACTATCGCCATGGTGGGGGCGAAGGTGTTATACTATGTTTGTATGTGGATGATATTCGATCTTTGGTACAAACATGAAAGTAATACACGAGGTCAAGTCTTTCTTGTCAAAGAGCTTTGATATGAAAGATGCTGGGAGAAGCTGATGTGATTACTGAACATCAAGCCGATTAAGAACGAGAGTGGGATTACTCTAACGCAATCCCATTATGTTGAGAAGATCTTGAGCCGGTTCGGCTATATTGATAGCAAGCCTTCTTCAACACCTTATGATCCCGAGTGTGACACTACGCAAGAACCGGAGGATTGCCATAGATCAATTGAGATATTCTCGGATCGTTGGCTCACTCATGTACTTAGCGAGCGCGACTAGACCCGACATCTCTTTTCTTGTTAGCAAGTTGAGTAGGTTCATGTCAAACCCAGGTGCTGATCATTGGCATGCACTTGATAGGGTCATGCGCTATCTATGTGGTACAATGAGTTATGGGATTCACTATTCGGGGCACCCAGCTGTGCTTGAAGGATATAGTGATTCGAATTGGATCTCGGATGTAGCTGATACGTACGCCACAAGTGGGTATGTATTTACCTTTGGAGGTGGCGCGAGTGTCATGGAGATCTTGTAAGCAAACCATATTGACGAGGTCAACTATGGAAGCAGAACTTCTTGCTTTAGACACAACCACTTGTTGAATCGGAATGGTTGCGTGAGCTCTTGATGGACTTGCCTGTGGTGGAAAAACCTGTTCAGGCAATCCTTTTGAATTGTGACAATCAAGCTGTAATTGTCAAAGTGAACAATTCTAAGGATAACGCGAAGTCATCAAGACACGTCAAGAGACGTTTGAAGTATGTCAGGAAATTGCGAAACTCCGAAGTAATAACTGTTACATATATTCAAACGGACAAAAACCTGGCAGATCCCTTTACAAAGGGACTATCACGTAATGTGATAGAAAGTGCATCGAGGGAGATGGGTTTGAGACCCGTTGATGTTACGCCATAGTGGTAACCCAACCTTTGTGATCGGAGATCCCGTGAATTAGGACACGGGAAGAACAAACTAGTGGTTTAATTGAGGAGAGTATTATGTAACCCTCTCTATGTGAAGATGCACAACTCTCGGTTCTTGTAAGGCAGGTTGGCAACAAGCCTTAATGTGTTTATGTTGGCTATTTTAGCAAAGATGCTCTGTCCTACGGAGCATTCTTGAAATAACACACCTATATGAGTCCGATTGTTAAACGTCGCAATCTATGAGATTTGGGTGATCTCTAGTAAACTCATGAAGAGACCACGAAGTATGACGCATATGCTTCACCCGCGGGGTAGGCTACGGCAGCCATGTGCTGGTCATGACTTTGAGTGAAACCCTGTTCACGCAAAACTTGCAATTCAAGGCTTAGTCCATTGTTCAAGTGTGAATGGATGTAGCTTAAGGTTCTAGGCGGAAGTTCAACTTAACGAGTCTCCGCTGAAACATCGGTATATAAACAAGCGGCGAGTATTGGTAAATCTCTAAATGGGGATTTGAGATGCGGTGGGGGATTGTTGAAATATTGGGCCCATTTTTAGTGGCCCAAATTAGATTTCAGTTTTTCCTATAAATCTCAAAGCCCACATAGTGGCAGCCTTGTGAGTTTGAGCCCAAGTTGGTGGCAGCTCACTAGGGAGTGGCAAGAGGTGGGAAGTTTAGTCCCACATGGAAAGTTGGGAGGAAGTTAGACCACCTTATAAGGTGGGTTGTTCCACCACTAGTAAGTGAGTGAGAATAGGAGTGCTACACGCGCGCTCCTCCTCCTCCTCGCTCGCTCGTCTCGTCTCGTCTCGACTCGACACGTCACGACGCGCGCCGCGCTCGTGGTGAGTGGATTGAGCCTCGAGCCGAGACTTTCCTTACTTTGCAGCTCAGGAAAACGAACAGAGTCCTAGACGGACGCGTCGCAGTTAGTCGGTTCGGGTCGCTCCCGGATCGTGGGCTATCTGTAACCGACTCGAAACGTTCGTGCGACGTGGGCGTGGCCCACGTTGCCTAGGGTTTCCCGAGCCTATATAATCTCTTGCCCGGCTACCGCAGAATTATATCTAATACACGAGTTAGGGTTTCCACCTCTCTCTGCTTGCGCCGCCATCGTAGCCTACTCCATCCCGCGCGCCGACGTGCATCGGCGAACGGGAGAGCAGGTCTCCGGAACCACTCGTCCTTGCGATCCTGTACGGGAGAGGGCGGATTAGGTTTTTGGGAAGCGCTCGCGCGGCTGCTCAAGCTCTCCATCACGGGTCGTCTTCCAGTCCAAGTCGGGCGGTGCTGCCTACCGTCGTCTACAACGCCGTCTACTTCGACCCGTCGTCCCCGTCATCAACAACGTTGTCATCAACAACGTTACTGCTGCGACATCATCTGCTACACCTCCACCGCCACCTCCACCAGATCGGTACGTGCGATATATCTCGATCTGTTTAGCGATGGATGTTGTACTTGTTTGCTATGCTACTTGTTCATGTTGATCACTACATCTAGTATGTTCGAGTTTCACATGTTAGTAGTTACTGTCGTCATGCTTAATATTCTGGAATTAATCATGGAAATTGTGCCTAATTATCCAACAAATACATCATCCATAAGTTTACTCACAGTACAAATAGGGGACTCATCTGCAAAATTACAAGATTTTTTTGAATCAAAACAAAACCTAGCCAAAATATGAGCAACTACATTTGTTTCCCGGGGATAGTGTTTTCATCACAGTTTGGGCATGATTGTGGCCCTTTTCTTCCGGCCTTTAGAATAAGAAGGGCTTCTTCCAGAAGTTACCCTTCTCCCAGGAACCCATCTCACAAATTTGTTTAAACTTAAAATTAGTATTAAGAAGACTAATTTAAAATTTTAAACAATTTTAGGAGACGGGCTTTTAGGAGAAGCTTCGGAGGTAGCTTCTGAGAGAAGTCATCTTAGAAGGCGAAAAGAAATCTCCATCTATTGAGAAAAAGTTTATTTCGCAGCCAAGTGACTGTCTCTTCAAAATGATATTATATCTGCAGGATTGGTGACTGCTTAGCATTCTGGGAGACAGGCAAGCTATCAGTGACGTGATGGGATCGATGATAAGCTTGTACTAGCAAGGACAGGCGCGGCGGCACGCCGCGCCCAGCCTGTAGTTAAAAATTAAGGATGCTTTAAATCAATAGAGGTCTGATAGTAAATGACCTGAAGTTCTTTTACCGTAGCATTGATCAATTGGATATATACCACTTATTTAAATGTTACTTACCACAGTAATGAAATAAATAGATTTAAACAATATAGTACCAATGAATGTAGCTCAAATCATGATATGAACTGGCATACACAGATTTTCTCAGTAGTAATACATTTGCCCATTTAAGGGGAAATGTATTACTATTGAGAAAAGTTAGAATTTTTAACATAGAAAATACATCTGAATGACCTTAATCTAAATTCATCACCCAGAAAGAGATATACACATTGTGTAATCATTTGAAGAACGTTTTGTATATGTAAATATTAACAACTGACTTCGGATCTTCAAATTTGCACCGAGTACCATTTTTCAGGGGAATTCAAATGAGAATCTGGTACCTTAAAAAAATGCGGATATTAACAATAGACTTCTGATCTTTAGATTTGCACTAACTGTGCATTTAAGGGGAAATGGGCGTTCAAGATCTAGAAAAGATCATGTTGTAGAAAGAATCCAACATAAAGCGAGGAACCAAGAAAAAATAAGACATGTTGGTTAGATGAAGCCCAGAGCATTGGTAGTCACCAAAGGACCGATACTCCAATGTCACCTTTTCCTAGTGGACCATCGAGCCGATCCTATCTGAAATTGGCATTAAACACACAATTTCAGAATGAGAAGTTGAGTGGACTATCTATCCTTTAATCACTGGGAGGATGCTTGGGTTGCATGCTATGCTATAAAATTAACAATACAAATTCATGCATCATATTGGATTAATATTTGATATGCTATATGAAATGGCGGCAAATGTATTTCGTAAAAAGAAGATGAAGGCAAAACCCAGCTGTACTGATATAGGCAGCTTTGAGACATAAGCTAGGAATATATGACATCACATAGTGAAAATAGTGGAACAATAAGATTAAAAGTAGTTTTGCTTTCTTATTATTTTCATCAGTTTACTCTAAAGATTAAAATAAGGAACACAAAAAAATGGTAAGGCTATAAGCAAGCAAGGTGATTCTCTGCCTATATCTATTCTCTGCAGCCTTCATTCAAAATAAACTCAGTTGTTATATAGGTGCAAGTGCAAATGGTTTAAAAACAAATATATAGTTTGAGTACCAAAAATATGATGTCAAAGCTACTTACTTCGCTCGCCCTTTTTTGATCGGTTTTTTTAATGCAAGTGTCCTGCTTGAAATTGTTACAAATAATTACTTGTGCAAAAGGAAATCTGATGGTAATGTATTATTTTCCACAATTTTTTACTGTAGCCACATGATGTATTTAACTTCCTAAGGAGCGAAAACACTTAGGATTTTACTTCTTTGAAACAAACAGTAAACCAACATAAAAACTTCAAGGACCATATACTTTTGCTTATTCTAACCTAGGTTGTAGCTGAAATGGTAGATTAACCCATTAGATATCCCTACAATATCCAGCTATAGATAACTGAGAAAAGTAACTTCAATTAGGAAAAGAAAATAATTTGAAAGTAGAGAACCATATCAAGAAAAGTACCATGATCATGAAGGAAAGGAAAACAACATCAGTATTATCCATCTTTTTTAATCCTAAATTGGATTGTATCTTTCTATTAAGATGGTCATGTTCAGACATATGCAGGCAACATATCAATATACTCTCATGCTAAATTCTAGCTAGAACATCTACTGTTGATCTGTGTAGTATAAGTTGAAAACGCAAAATCACATAAATCTCAATCATACAAACTAACTGACCAAAAGATACAGTTGTACTTGGTTTACGGATCAACACATTGAGTGTAATTGGTTGACATAGGGCCTGGACTCTCAATCTTGCTCCATTTTTTCCTGGGTGTCCAAGAATCCGATAGCTAGCCAATATTGCACTTGCTACAACTAATCTTACACCTATATAAAGAAAGAAAAGATTTCGTTGTTCTTGCATGCAGTATGGCAAAACTCTTTCATATAATTGTTCCCTTAAGGAAGCACCCTGAAAATAAATAAGACAACTAAAAAATATCCACCTTTACTGATGGAAATTTTCTTACCATAGAACTGCATACAGTAGTTGAGACATGTACAATATATTATAACATTTACAGTCAGCAGGTTTTTTTAAAACGTCTAAATGATGCAAGTAAAATTATCTTGGCTGTAAAAAACATGACACTAAAATGTAATGTGCTATGGCATTAACTCTGTGGTAGGGGAAAATATAATTGACATTCCAACAGGCAAAGAAGGCAAGACATATATATTTAACCATATGCATCCTGACATAATGGAATCTACAAAATCATTGGGTCAATAAGGAATGTTATTAAAAAAATTGCAGTAAAAGCAAGGTTAGCATAAATATTAGAACTAACAAAGAACACAGGACATATCAAAACTGAACTGACGTTACAAAATAGTTCAATGGGATAATAACATTTAGGCAGATACCACTCTTGACAAAAATATTATTACCTGAACGAATATGAAAACATCTAGAGTACTCTAATATAACTAAACTACTTGCAGTGCAAAGCCTTCCCGAACAGATCCAGTTAAATGTGTTTTTTTTTTGCGGGTACAATTAAATGTGTTTGACTCGCCTAAGGTAGAAATTCCTCAGCAAGATATACGCTTCAGGTTTCATCTCCATTGATATGTTTCCACCCTCCAGCACCTTGAAGAGGACCAGATCCAATCAATCATTCAGTTCTGATTTAAGGTGTATCATCCCTAGATATAAATGAAGCCCAACACAAAATCAATTAGCGGTGGAACATGTCAAGAGCAGGTTAGAATACCTAAAAACGTGCAACCTCGTACAAAAAGTTTCAGTAAGAAATTTGGCAGGTGCGCCAAGTAGACCATGGAACAAATCTCCTCCAGGTCACCCTCGATGACCCATTTGGGTATGCGGTATGCCAATGTAAGCAGGCGTGCCACACAACTTTGCAGCCAGAGCCAATGTAAGTGAACAGAATAATACATATAGGTGACCTGTGGCATCACGCGTACAGTTATGAAATAAAATAGATGTCAATGTGATTGGTTATGCCTTACAAACAAAGAAGAGCGACTACGACTTTTTACTATCTTACCACTGAAAAATCTTCAAAGTAAAATCCTATCTGTTCGATACTCTCTATCACAATACGGCAAAGGTTGGTAGTACGAAGCTACATAATTTGAGCATCAAATATTATTCCGTATACATACTACACTTTATAGTTCCTTATAGCTATATTTAGCGTGCACAATTACATTTGCTAGATTAGTATGACATAGTACTGAAGTACATGTTAAATAGAAACATCACAGTGAAGAAACATCCTGAAATCAGTTTGAACACACGGTACTGCAGTGCGCTTAGGTTCTTTAACCTCTATAAGGTTGGGATTCACATGTTGTAAGAGTCAGATATTGAAAATCATATGTGGTTAAGAAAAGAAAACGTAATACATTGAAGAAGTAATAATCGATGCATTTTTTATTTGAACATGCTACTCTACTTACTACCATTGAACAAAGCACGCCAAACAAATTCTAGAAATCCATACCGCTAGTGCACCAAAAACCTTAATCGAAGAACCCAGCCACATGCAGCTTATCATGGTTCTTCCCTCTAATTGCTAGCTCCTTATCTGCCTGCTGCAAGAAGGAGCAGCCATGAGGAGCATAAACCAACCACCCATCTAGCAATCTCATCTCATCTCAAGAGCAACCATGTACATCGCCTCCATCGCCCCAAGGAGTCAACCAGTTTCGAAACTCCTGCAGCGCAGTAACAAAAACAACATCAAATCCTCCAAATTTCGGAAGATTTTTTCAGATTGCTCATAAAGAGTGTATAACCTCATCTTCTGGGTGGAGGCGGAGCAGCGTCCAGCAAGGCTGTGCTCCAAGATATGGTACCGACGGCACTGCTAGTCATCAAGCGCCCACCCGACGGACAAATCTTGTTGGGTGCCGCTTTCCTGGTTAGGATCTTCATCGGAGTCTTGGATGGAGCTGGAGCGCCACGGTGACGGCTGTGAACCAGAGCAGGATCTGACCCACGCCACGGCCACCGGCCGCCGAGAAGCTCGAGCACTGGGAGCTCGCGGTAGAGAGAGCTTTGGCGAAGAAGATTTTGTGTCCGCCACCCCGACGACCGCCGCTCCATGTGGCTCCACCTAATACCACCGCCTCCTCACCCACGCCGCTGCTCCCATGCTGCCCTCCTCCGGCAGCAAGTAGTATTCCCATCTGCTCTCGCGGCAGCACAGCTCGACCACACCGGCAACACCTAGCCAACAGCTTGTGCCGGCCAAGCCTCGGCCGACCTCCACGTCGGCCATTATTCCTCGCCACCTCTACCTCGTCGCCCAAGCAGCGCCGCCTGCTGCCGCCTACCGCCAGCCTAGTGCCCGGCTTTACCGCCCCACGCCAGACATCGGCGGCCGCCTGCAGCGCATCTCGACGCCAGGCCGCGGCGCCCGTCTCTCCTTAGTCTGCTAGAAGCCGGCCGCCAGAAGCCTCGTCTGCGGCGCACGTCTGCCCTACCTGGACAGGGAGAGCCCAAGCCAGGTTGTTCTACTCAAGGGGGTCAGGCAGAGAAGACCCCATGTAGGTGGAGATCGGTGAAAGTACGGTGGATTAGGCGAGGAGGAGCTCCGGCAAGGGTAAGCTGGTGAAGATGAAGGGGATCCGGCAGCGAGGAGCTCGGGAAGGTGAGGAAATAATGGATAGAGAGAGGGCAGGGATCGAGAAAACAATGGGGTGGTGGGCACTGGATTTCTTGACAACCTAGCCAGACAAAACAAACAATGGTCAAAGCGGTGCTACTATCAGAATACGCGTGGGTTAGTAATAGGAACTGACAGCTCTGTACACCTCACGATAGCCCACATCGTTCCATCCACCATGTAGCTACGGCCACAACAAAGACACACCACAACAATCCATCAGGAAGAAAAGTGCAATAGCCTAAACTGCTAGGAAACACCAAACGGTACACAGAAAGAAAGGCAGCATGAACTAAAGAATCAGGAGACATACGTGTCAGCTTGGTGTTAATCCAAAAACAAATTCAAAATTAGGAGAAAAAAGATGTTTGTTCCCAAATAGTATAGTAGTTATGCGAGGCTGCGTGCAAACTGATTTACCTTACTCCTTGTTGTATCTTCCGACTTTTTGAGGTGTTAATCTTGTTGTAGGGTTTGTGTGCGTTATATCTGTGAACCTTTGTTTGCTACTTGGTTGCTGATCATGAATTTATATATAAAGATAGGCTTAGGTCTTAAGTTTTAAATTTAGGACGCTTGGTGCGCTGGTTCTCTCCTACCACGAGCCAAGAGTTACATATACTAGTAGAGTTGCCCGTGCTTCGCACGGAAGCACACTATTAGAAATGCATGAGAATGTATGATATATTCTTATAATTATAATGTGATCGCAAACAGATAAGAATGAAGCCATTTTTCTAAAGAGTAATGCTACACCTACAAAAATATTTTACAAAAAAGTCATACGGACTCACATAGCAGGGCCAAAAATCCAAACTCAACCCCGGTTATTTAGGAGGGGGTCAAATTTCAACCAACCAATGTAATCCACGTTAGCGCGTACAGTTTCCGTAAGCCACTTCGTCCGTACGTCCAGGATTACCGTTTTCTAAATCACTGGCACTTTTTGTTTCATTAGTAGATGTAACTTTTCTGCCATATATTTTAAATCGTAGACCAATTATAATTTACATTTTTTTTCTATCGCTAGCACCAAAAAATTAACTAACAGATCAACTGTAGCAGCCCCTGTGCCGCCTCCTCCATCCGCGCGAGCACAACACGCACCCCAGACGGCCAGACCCGACACATCACGCACGCACACACACGCGAGCGCATCGCGCGCGTCCTAGCCGTCGTTCCATTATTCTCCACGTTGCTTCAACTTCAACCCCGCTAGCAGCCCTCTTCTCTGTCGCCGGCCTGAGGCCCCGAGCTACACCCACAAGCTCACCCCTCCTCTGATCTGTGCCTTCTCGCGAGCTTCGCCCGCGGCCTCCTCTCTTGTGCGCAAGTCCAGCACGCTGCCGTTCTCTAGCACGTCGCCGGCCTCCTGCTAGGTTAACCTCGTGCCACCGTTCTCCAGCACGTCGTCGGCCTCCCGGGGGGTTAGTCTCGACTTTGCTGACCTCGTCTGTTCGGTGTGGGAGCAGCCGGGTAGGACCTGGTATGTAGGAAATGTGTCCGCTAGTGATTCCTAAACCTAGTCAAGGTGAAGTTGTTATTGATCTATGTTTGGCCGATTCAATCCAGAAGAAGGCCGATCGTATGCAGTTTTCTTTGGTTTTTCTTCACGCTCGTAGGAAGCAAAAGCACGTACCGTTCTTCACGCACATAGGAAGCAAAGCGCGGACAATCTCCAATAGGTTTTTTTGATGTACGAAAAAAATCCTGGTTTATTTACGTACGACCACCACCGGTAGCAAATTAATAGTAAAAATATTTAACGTGATTGGTGCATGCAATCTAATCTTTCCAAAAATAATGATGTGATTTATTTCCTTGATTGGTGGCGAACGGTGGATGTGATTGTTTCCTTGATTTATAGCGATCTAATTGGTAGCCAATAAATTCTGAATTTTTTTTCCATCCGAAGCGCCGTAGGTTTGATGTGCGATTTTGAGAGCGCTTTGATGGATGATTAATGGTTAATATTGCTCCAATGTTTGATGTCAAAGTGACACACCGTCCCCAACTCCAATATAATAGTAAAGATTTATTTACGTACGACCACCACCGATAGCAAATTAATAGTAAAACTATTTAACGTGATTGGTGCATGCAATCTAATCTTTCCAAAAATAATGATGTGAATTATTTCCTTGATTGGTGGCGAACGGTGGATGTGATTGTTTCCTTGATTTATAGTGATCTAATTGGTAGCCAATAAATTCTGAATTTTTTTCCATCCGAAGCACCGTAGGTTTGATGGGCGATTTTGAGAGCGCTTTGATGGATGATTAACGGTTAAGATTGCTCCAATGTTTGATGTTAAAGTGATACACCATCCCCAACTCCAATATAATAGTAAAAATTTATTTACGTACGACCACCACCGGTAGAAAATTAATAGTAAAAATATTTAACGTGATTGCTGCATGCAATCTAATCTTTCCAACAATAATGATGTGATTTATTTCCTTGATTGGTGGCGAACGGTGGATGTGATTGTTTCCTTGATTTATAGCGATCTAATTGGTAGCCAATAAATTCTGAATTTTTTTCCATCCGAAGCGCCGTAGGTTTGATGGGCGATTTTGAGAGCGCTTTGATGGACGATTAATGGTTAAGATTGTTCCAATGTTTGATGTCAAAGTTCCATCCCCAACTGCAATATAATAGTAAAGACGGGAAACAAAGAATTTTCAGTTTGATGCAAATACCCTTATATAAACTTGTTTTAAGTGTAAAAATCACCCGATTTGTTCAAATTGCACAAGCAGCTGCCACTATGAAGCAGCCGGGGGTTGGTAATTTTGCAAAATAAATAAATAACCGATCCTTAACTAAAACTAGTCATTGGGTCCCACTGGCGGGATCTAGGAATTTATTTTAGCGTGCGCCAACCAAGATGTATGTACAGCTAGGTTTCTTTTGTGTCAGTGAAATATGTGATGGGATGAAATGCTAGGGTGGGGCCTGCCCCATCATCGCACCCACTCAATCCGCTATTAAATATCCTCCGTTTGGTCGGGTGGCAGAAATAGCCATAATGGTCACTGGTTTTTTTCGCTATTTTCCTTTCTTTTCCATCTTAAAGTCTCACCCAGAAACATGACCTAGCCCGGCTGATTTGCTACCCCATCATGTCCATCACGTTGAGCATGTCCACGGCTAGGAGACAGGACGTCAAGAAAGAGATGAATCCATGGCCAGTATGGAGTGGCCACGGCCACAACGACGGAGCGACAAACGATGGCGGTGACGGGTTCCGTAGGTCCGCCTCTCTACCATTCCCACTTGGCCCTCCGCTGCAGCCAATATCATCGCTCTCCGCCGTGGCTAGTCATCACCGTGAAATGGGGTTTCGATTTCATTTGTTTTAGCCGAAGCAAGCACCATCACGTAAATTTTATGGAACTGGGTGGTTTCTACAGAATAGTCAGAACCGTGTGTATGCTACTTGCCACTATGGATAGTGGCATGCTATGTGTTGGACCCTAAGCAATTCCAACTAAAAACCATCCCGAAGCATTGTTAATATTTTTGGTAATTGGCTAAACGGGGTTGAGGTTAGGTTTAGGAATCTTATCAGGGTGGGAGCGATTGCCGTTATATGGTCGCTATGGCTATGTAGAAATGACAAGGTTTTTAATAATAAAATTTCTTCTCTTATGCAGGTAATCTACCGGTGTACGGTCTTGCTCCGTTTATGGTTGTCACTTCAGCGATTGGAGGACCACGAACTCTTTACGGAGATGTCTACACGGTTGGAGAATTCGGTCAAGGAGTTTATTTTCCAACATGGGTGGCTGCATAGTCGGAGGATTGCAGCTTCTTCACCATGATGAGCCCTTCATTCAGTCATTTTTTATGTATTGAACTTTGTAATTTTGTACGCCTGTGTGAACGGTTGTGTGCATCCTAGTTATGCAGACCGGGTGTATTACGTCAAACTTTGAAGTAATAAAGCACTTTTTCAAAAAAAACTAAAAACCAGTCTGCAACTAAAGTTTAAGGGTCACTACGCCCCCATCTTTCAACTTTACGGGGTATTTACACATCCAGGACAAGTCCTGGGATGCACCATGTATTTAGCTTTGACAAAATCCCATCTTATCCCCTATGTCTCCAAGCCTGGAGGCTCTACTCGGCAGAGTCTACATCCCAGAGACTAGTCACAGTCCGTGCATGAATTTGATGCCCTTCGAATGCTTTTTTTCCTTATTGGATTTGGCAGACAAAAGTTTGTATGTGTTCCATACATGTGTTCGATCGAGAATATGCATATATACTACTATGGCATCAAATCTCCTCTTACTTTCCAAAAACACCATGCTTCTATCCATCTCCACCCCTCGATATCTTTCTCATGACGCACGGTCGTAACTCTTCCTCGCCTTCCGAGCGTGGCCTGAAATCTCTTCTTTCCCTTCCCCTCCTCTTCCCATCTTGATCACGATCTGTGCGCGACCGTGGCGGCGGGGCTACACCGGGACTTGTCAGTGCCCAGACCTAGAGCGACGCTGACGCCGGCTAGAGAGAAACGGAGGCGTCACGCCCTGAGGTAAACCATGACCATCAGCGCGGCGAAGAGGGCGTGGTGGCCTGAAGCTGCGCTGGACCAACGACGAACGGGTGTGAATGGGCAGGGCTACCATAGTCCCAGATCGCCGGCCGACGTTAGCTGAATCGCGAATCCTCTCCCCTCCCCCTCTCCGTCTTCTCTCTGCCGTCTTTTCTCTGATTTTTTGCTGCATGATACAGGTGTATCAGTTAGAGAAGGACAGGGACAGGTATAGGAGCAGTATCATAGTAGTAACAAAGTATCGGCTGGCAGCAGCATCGTGTTGAAGAAAGGATGGACGACATGGAGTCGAGCAAACTCTTCATCACCTCATGAGGTCAGTAATCCATCCTTCCATCAAGAACCGTGTTCTTTATTTGCCATTGCATGTAGCTCACTCTTGTGTCGGAATTTGTCATTTATTTCATCAGTTTTTTAACCTTTGTCCATCCGCATTGCAGTGTATCCACAAAGGCGCCAGGCAACACACATTTGTAATCATAAGATCAATTTAGTGGAAAATTGCCAGGGATGTGTTCACTACCTTGCTTCGGTGTACAGAGGTACAAAGTGCTTGAAAAATGCCACTCCAAAGGTTTAGAGAAGACATAGGTTATCTACCATAATTATGTTTGGCTATATATATTTTTTAATTGATGTTTAATCGATATTGCTTCTCCAATATTTCTTTGCAGCACAATTGATATTATGATAATCTCGTATTGTAGCTTTGTCATGCAAACAAATAAACACATAAAGCATAAGTACACATGTAATTAAATATTCGATGAATTTGAATAGGTGTTGACCTGGGGTCTGTGCCACTACAAAAGCCAGGCACACACCGAGCTCTGCCAAATATTGTGAACTTCCCAAATATCTTGGCAGGGTTTTGTGATGCAAGCAGGATAAAGTCATATATGACAGTGAGTTCAGTTTCATGCCTCAGTTTACAATTCCATGATTCCCTTGGACACAAGGCTTTGTTGGTTTATGGTTGAATGTGGATTTTTGTGTGCTCTGCAATGCATGTTTGGTTGTGCTTACAGCTTAGGTCTCAGGGGGAAAATAAGTGGGTGTCTCGGTGATGAGATAAGGCATGGTTTTGTGACAGTTTTCAATGGAGAGTAGCTGGAGTTCACTAGCTTGCAATGAAGTGAAGTGGACTGATGAAATTATAGTTCAGTATCTTATGCCTCAATATAGCATTATGTGGAGGTTTTTTTTTCACAGTGGATTGCAACAGTATGGTCATTAAGGTAAGCAATTGCCTAATCCTGGTACCAAGAGCAAATTTGCTTCTAATTTTAATTTTCCGGTTGATGTTCTAAGATTTCTCTCATTTATTTTGTGAAGTGCCCCTTCTCAGCTTGTCTTTTTTTTTTTTCATTTTCGGACTTTCTAATTCTCTTCAATGCAGTTAGTGGTGATTACACAGTCTTGTATATTCGGTCCACGGTTTACATTATGTGCTTCCATTAGATATTTGTGCTGATGGTTGCTTGCAATAATACACATTAACACTGTCGATGCAGTTGATCACTGGGTGATTTTCTCCAAAACTGTATGTCTTGCTTGTTGGGAGAGAATTCTGAACAAGCAAGAGATCTTAGAGGTGTCACCAATCGTGTTCCAGAGTGGCCTTTCAATATTTGACCCTGCTGCAATCCTTCTCCTTAATCGTGGTCCCATCATCTCCTCATGATGAGTGAAGCAGACATGCAACAGAGTTGTCTGTGCACAAAGAGTAGTTTGCATGAGATTGGATTGTTGGTGTGGTCGCATTGTCTCGGCCTATTTGCAAGTGCCAAGCATTATTGTTAGGAGCAGTCTACCGGCCGGCGATGCGTTGCGGTCGGGACTGATGGAAGATTCACCTTGAATGATGAGATCCGCCTGCATGCCGACAGAATAAGCCAGTGTCAGGTTTGTTATACATATAGTAGTACATGCTAAAATGTCTGCAGGTGCGTTACTTCTGGGTTTGTGCTTTTGTTTACTACTTCTGGCACGATGAAAGCCAGCTTGGTTGGTGTTTAGAGCCTGGGTTTGGATTTTTTAAAATAATTAGAGCCTATGTTTATGCATATATGTTGCATCTGTATAATTGCTGGTATGTGCATAAACAATCACGGTATGGAATTTTTACCTTACAAGTAGGATAACATGTAGCTATTTTTAAAACTCTTGAAGTCCAGAAATTCCAATCTTCATACACTGATGGTAAAGTATTCTTTGTTGTTTTGGTCTGAAAATCGTACTGATTGCAAGTTTGTAACTTTGTTCCAGTTTTGCTAATCTGTAGCTGAATGCCATCTACTTGCTGGAGATCGTCACATAAGTTTGAAGTAAATAAATTGCCATTTATATTACCGAAAATAGAATGAAAGATCTGTGTGTTATTTTGCAGGCTCTCTCTGCCTCATTTTCTTGGCATGGGATCCTATGTGACGATCAAATTCCTAATGCATCATCAAGAACTGAAAGACCATTCATCCTGGTTTTGGAAATGTTTCTGCTGGGTGGCAGCATATATGGAATAACAATGAGTTTGCAACCACAACGCAAAAAATCGATCACAAGTTCTGGGAAGCAAAATTTGAAGAAAAATAGCTGAATGTTTTAGGAGTATTGTGACTTGTGACCATGGGGATATAGGCCGGTTGGACGGAGATTGCAGTGAATGCTGAACTTCATAGTGAGGTGCAATCCATGATACAATCAGCCCATGACTAGCGTTCAAAACAGAGACATTTTTTGGTAATTTTTGAATATTATGCAAGATTTACACTAGATTCAAAATTAAACAATCTTATTCAAAATTCAACAATTTTTTCTTGAAATGTCTGAAATCATTTTCAATTGTCCAATCTTTTGGCGTTTTGGCCTACCGTGCATCATATCTTTGTCTGGTGTAGTTCTGGAATCAACGGTGTGCAGTATAAATATCATTTTCAAATATATTTTTCTTATCTTGTGGCACCACCTAGGTTATTTTATACACTTGAATTCCGCGACGATGAGCGAATAATAGCCGTGGCAACGCACGGGCATTCAACTAGTTGTGGTAAAGAATATGTAGCTTATGTGTCTTATTTCTTATAAGTTGCTTGTTGAGCGGTAATCATGTTTCTGGGGACGCCATCAACTATTACACCTTTGTTGAATATCATGTGAGTTGCTATGCATGTTCGTCTTGTCTGAAGTAAGGGTGATTTATCATGATCAAATGGTTTGAGTATGTGTGGTGACCCTGCATACCACTGCATGTTGTAGTATGCCAGTCGTTGATATAACATTCGCGAAGTACCATTCCGCAAATATCACATCCCTCAGAGTAGTACAACAGAACATAGCAAGGTCCATAACTCATTCACATATTATTACAATACACATACACAAGTCGTCTCGGAGCTCCTCTTGGGTCCTATGAGGATATCTCCTGGGTTCGAGGTGAACCCAACTCAACTTACAATACCATTGTCTCATTAAACAAAACATTTATTTAATCGAGCAGCGACATGGTAAGAGTTTGTGCTGCTCGGCTACTACTACTCCTCAGATCTCTCAAGGCTTGTTCTTCTCCGGAAGCCTCCCCGGATCCGTAGACGATGATGTAGTCTACGCCTTCAACTCCTCCTGAGAGGTCAGGTGCATCATAACCGATAACCTCGGCTCCTTCATTGTTGTCGTAGTCCTCCTCCGCACGGTTCGGACAATCTAAGCATGGGATTTAAGAGTGGTATGAGTACGAGCGTACTCAACAAGTTCATTATAGATAAGAGGTGTTTAATGCACTAGCTACGATATTAGACCGGAAAGTCTAATACCAATGCAAGTTTTGATAAACATTTCTTCAAGAGATTGCTTTTATTTCAAAGAGCTATGTCCGTCAGCCTTCACCGGTTTACTAGAACTTCATGGAGCTCCTTTCCGGCCGCGTTCGCAGCTTCCTCAATCCCGGAACAAGGAGTGACAGTCACGCTTCTTTACACTCGCCAGAGGTGTGTTGCTTTACCCATAAGAGATCTTAACCTTGGTGCCAACCGGGCAGCTTTCCCGTCCACACTTCCTTTGGTGTGAGGCCCGGTATAAGGTCTAGCCAATCATGTTCCTCCGCTACCTCGAACACCCACCCTTTTGTAAGATTGTCCTCCCCTATATCCATGATGAGACCGTTCCGGGCATTCATATGCCTTCCCCTATCATCATGGATAGACCGTTCCGGACACCTTACAATCCCTCATAGACCGCAATACCGTGGGGACTTAAGGCTTCCCAGCCTACCGCTTGTTCTTCGAACGACAAGTGTCTACTGACCGTGCCGTGGGGACTTAAGGCTTCCCCAACCTACCGCTTGCCACCGACGGATACAAGTGTCTACGGTAAAATGCATCCGTTGATGAACGAGAGGTGGAAACACTTTTGACTACTCCGTCCCACTCCGGATCTTATGGTTAACACGGGTATTACTGAGCACAAGAATCATCTGGCGACATTTGTTGTTTAATCCTAGATGGATATAAACCCGTGCAATGGAACCTCCACCATATCAACACAATCCATGGTTCCATTGCCCACCACATAGTCATATTCATAGTTATGAAAGTAGTGGTTTTGATTTTTGTGCAATAGTGATAACCATAATACTTTGCAAGTAATTTGATAAAAATACTTCAAATGACATGAGCAAGTGATGAACTTGCCCGAACACCGCAAAGTTCTGCAGCTTGGAAGGTGTGGACTGACCCTTGTCCTCTTGTTCTGAAAAATAGCATCATTGTCCGATAAGGGCAATGGTTAAAGAAGCAATAATGCATGATTCCAGCTTTAGGGTTTGTTTCCCCCTTCCGATGTCGTTGTTATTTTATGAGAGGTTAGATACTAAGAACATCTTAGGGATACTTGATTTAGGGTAAATCCAACCTTGAAATGTTGTCAAGGTGTTTTGAAGTCCAAAGGCATTAATGGACTTATTTTTATTATTGAAAATTATATGTGTGATTTAAATGATTATTTAAATCCTCAAATTAAGACTCATTCTTAATTGTCTTCAAAATTTATCTTTGATATTTTATTTAGATAGAGAATTTTATGTTGATCTATTTGCATATTTTTAATTATTTTTTTAGAGCTATTAATAATTTTCTATGATTATTCAAAGTTTCTCGCATTTTTGTAATTTAGGAAATGACCTAAATGCCCTTGGGCCCCACTCGTCGTGGTGGCCCAACGGGTTAGGTCGCACCCGAGCCACCCTTTGGGCTCGGTCGGCCCATTCTTCCTCTCCCCTCTCCTCGCGCGACTGAACCCTAACCCTAACCTGCTCTGGCGACCTGCGTCGCCTCCGCCGTCGCCGCTCGATTCCGACGAGGTTCGCCGGACTTGGCCCCCGCCATGGAGCGCAATCAACGCGCCACACGACGGCGGTCATTCCTATCCGCGTCGATCTGACGCGGGCGACCTGCTGCTCACGGTCTCGTCCTCGTCTGGTGCTAGGGTTACGGGATCCGCTCGATCCCGCCGTTCCCGGCGCTCTCGGTGCTTGGACTCCGTCCTGGCTTCGCCGCCGTGGTGCGGTGATGCCGTGGTGCCGCCATGGCCTGGCTGGGCTTGGCGCCGCCACGCTCTGGCGTGTGCCGCCATGGCCGCCATGGCCGTGCCTATCTGCTCGACCCCGGTGAGTGCGCCTCCCTCTCTCTCTCTCTCTATCGTCCTTCTTCTCCATCCTCTAACTCTGGCCACGGCTACTCCACCTCGTGGAGATGCCTGCCGTGCTGCTGCGCTGCTGCTGCGCCTAGCTAGCTGTGCTTGCTGTTGCGCTGCTTGCTGTTGCTATGCGCCTGCTACGGTGCCCTTTCATCGTTACTATGAATTGCTAGCTACCGCTGCTCTTTTACTCGCTCTCCGTGCACCTTTGTTGTATGCTATTCTTGCTAATTTCTCAAGTGTATTCATATGGATTGCCCCGACTTGATTGCAGTGTGCAATTCCTTGCAAGTTTGCAAGAGCCAGTGCCTTTTGGTGCAATTTAGTGTGTTACAATTTATAGACCTGCTCCCTTGAGCATGCCTGTGGCTAAACAACACCATCCCTTGATGGTGTGCTTCTGCATATAATTATATGTTATATTTATGATTATCTGCTTTACTATAGTTCCTGTTCTGTGGCTGATTCACTTTTCTCGACATGTATTGATGCTGTAATTGATGTCTAGCATGCCGTGGCATGCTCTTGCAAGCTTCCGGTGGTCATATGATCACCGCTACTTGTAGAAACTATTATTTGTTGTCGAGTGCTCGATGGCGTGTATTTCACACGTTCGTTGGGCAACCCCAAGAGGAAGGTATGATGCGCACAGCAGCAAGTTTTCCTCGTAAAGAAACCAAGGTTTATCGAACCAGGAGGAGCCAAGAAGCACGTTGAAGGTTGATGGCGGCGGGATGTAGTGCGGCGCAACACCTGCAGATTCCGGCGCCAACGTGGAACCCGCACAACACAACCAAACTACTTTGCCCCAACGAAACAAGTGAGGTTGTCAATCTCACCGGCTTGCCGTAACAAAGGATTAACCGTATTGTGTGGAAGATGATTGTTTGCAGAGAAAACAAGTAGAAACAAGTATTGCAAGAGATTGTATTTCAAGAAAGAGAATTGGACCGGGGTCCACAGTTCACTAGAGGTGTCTCTCCCATAAGACGAACAAAGATGTTGGGTGAACAAATTACAGCTTGGGCAATTGACAAATAAAGAGAGCATGACAATGCACATACATATCATGATGAGTATAGTGAGATTTAATTGGGCATTACGACAAAGTACATAGACCGCCATCCAACCGCATCTATGCCTAAAAAGTCCACCTTCAGAGTTATCATCCGAACCCCTCCAAGTATTAAGTTGCAAGCAATGCACAATTGCATTAAGTATGGTGCGTAATGTAATCAACAACTACATCCTTAGACATAGCATCAATGTTTTATCCCTAGTGGCAACAAGCACAACACAACCTTAGAACTTTCTCGTCACTCGTCCTGGTGTCAATGCGGCATGAACCCACTATCGAGCATAAGTACTCCCTCTTGGAGTTAAAAGCATCTACTTGGCCAGAGCATCTACTAATAACGGAGAGCATGCAAGATCATAAACAACACATAAGCATAACTTTGATAATCAACATAACAAGTATTCTCTATTCATCGGATCCCAACAAACGCAACATATAGAATTACATATAGATGATCTTGATCATGATAGGCAGCTCACAAGATCCGACAATGATAGCACAATGGGGAGAAGACAACCATCTAGCTACTGCTATGGACCCATAGTCCAGGGGTAGACTACTCACTCATCACTCCGGAGGCGACCATGGCGGTGTAGAGTCCTCCGGGAGATGATTCCCCTCTCCGCGCAGGTGCCGGAGGCGATCTCCGGGATCCCCCGAGATGGGATCGGCGGCGACGGCGTCTCGCAATGTTTTCCGTATCGTGGCTCTCTGCACCGGGGGTTTCGTCACGGAGGCTATTTGTAGGCGGAAGGGCAAGTCAAGAGGCGGCACAGGGGGCCCACACCACAGGCCGGCGCGGCCAAGGGGGGCCGCGCCGCCCTAGGGTTTGGCGCCCCGTGGCCCCTCTTCGTCTCTCCTTCGGACTTCCGGAAGCTTCGTGAGAAAATAGGCCTCCGGGCTTTTATTTCGTCCAATTCCGAGAATATTTCTTTACTAGGATTTCTGAAACCAAAAACAGCAGTAAAACAAAGAATCGGCACTTCGGCATCTTGTTAATAGGTTAGTTCCGTAAAATGCACGAATATGATATAAAGTGTGCATAAATCATGTAGATAACATCAATAATGTGGCATGGAACACAAGAAATTATCGATACGTTGGAGACGTATCAGCATCCCTAAGCTTAGTTCTCGCTCGTCCCGAGCAGGTAAAACGATAACAAAGATAATTTCTGGAGTGACATGCCATCATAAACTTGATCATACTATTTGTAAAGCATATGTAGAGAATGCAGCGATCAAAACAATGTGTATGACATGAGTAAACAAGTGAATCATAAAGCAAAGACTTTTCATGAATAGCACTTCAAGACAAGCATCAATAAGTCTTGCATAAGAGTTAACTCATAAAGCAATAATTCGAAGTAAAGGTATTGAAGCAACACAAAAGAAGATTAAGTTTCAGCAGTTGCTTTCAACTTGTAACATGTATATCTCATGGATATTGTCAACATAGAGTAATATAATAAGTGCAATAAGCAAGTATGTAAGAATCAATGCACAGCTCACACAAGTGTTTGCTTCTTGAGGTGGAGAGAAATAGGTGAACTCGACTCAACATAAAAGTAAAGAGAATGGTCCTCATAGAGGAAAAGCATCGATCGCTATATTTGTGCTAGAGCTTTGATTTTGAAAACATGAAACAATTTTGTCAACGGTAGTAATAAAGCATATGCATCATGTAAATTATATCTTATAAGTTGCAAGCCTCATGCATAGTGTACTAATAGTGCTCGCACCTTGTCCTAATTAGCTTGGACTACCTGGATTATCACCGCAATACATATGCTTTAACCAAGTATCACAAAGGGGTACCTCTATGCCGCTCGTACAAAGGTCTAAGGAGAAAGCTCGCATTTGGATTTCTCGCTTTTGATTATTCTCAACTTAGACATCCATACCGGGACAACATAGACAACATGATAATGGACTCCTCTTTTAATGCTTTAAGCATTCAACAACAATTAATTCTTTTCTCATTAGAGATTTGAGGATGTTTGTCCAAAACTGAAACTTCCACCATGGAACATGGCTTTAGTTAGCGGCCCAATGTTCTTCTCTCACAATATGCATGCTCAAACCATTCAACTCAAGGTAGATCGCCCTTACTTCGTACAAGACGAACATGCATAGCAACTCACATGAAATTCAACAATGAGTTGATGGCGTTCCCGCAAACATGGTTATCGCACAACAAGCAACTTAATAAGAGATAAAGTGCATAATTACATATTCAATACTACAATAGTTTTTAAGCTATTTGTCCCATGAGCTATATATTGCAAAGGTGAATGATGGAATTTTAAAGGTAGCACTCAAGCAATTTACTTTGGAATGGCTGGAAAATACCATGTAGTAGGTAGGTATGGTGGACACAAATGGCATAGTGGTTGGCTCAAGTATTTTGGATGCATGAGAAGTATTCCCTCTCGATACAAGGTTTAGGCTAGCAAGGTTATTTGAGGCAAACACAAGGATGGACTAGTACAGCAAAACTCACATAAAGGACATATTAAAAGCATTATAATA